>NW_016107952.1:0-48689 GCF_001604975.1 Cebus imitator | reverse complement strand
GCGCCACCATGCCCAGCTAATTTTTTGTATTTTTAGTAGAGACGGGGTTTCACCGTGTTGACCAGGATGGTCTCGATCTCTTGACCTCGTGATCCACCCGCCTCGGCCTCCCAGAGTGCTGGGATTACAGGCTTGAGCCACCGTGCCCGGCCTGAACATCTTTATTTCTGCCTTCGTTTCATTGTTTATCTAGTTAACATTCAGGAGCAGGTTGTTTGGTTTCCATGACGTTTTGCAGTTTTGAGTGCTTTTCTTAATTCTGAGTTCTAATTTGATTACCCTGTGGTCCAAGAGACTGTTTGTTATGCTTCCTGTTCTTTTGCATTTTCTGAGGAGTTACTTACTTCTGATTATGTGGTCAATCTTAGAGTAGGTGCAATGCAGTGCTAAGAATAATGTATATTCTGTGGATTTGGGGTGGAGATTTCTGTAAATGTCTATTAGGTATGCTTGGTCCAGATCTGAGTTCACGTCCTGGATATCCTTGTTAATTTTCTGTCTCATTGATCTGTCTAATATTGACAGTGGAGTGTTAAAGTCTCCCACTATTATTGTGTGGGAGTCTAAATCTCTTTGTAGGTCATTAAGAACTTGCTTTATGTACTTGGGTGCTCCTTTATTGGGTGTGTATATATTTAGGATACTTAGCTCTTCTTGATGCACTGATCCTTTTACCATTACGTAATGCCCTTCTTTGTCTCTTTTGATTTTTGCTGGTTTAACGTCCATTTTATCAGAGACTATGATTGCAACTCCTGCTTTTTTCTCTCCATTTGCTTGATAAATCTTCCTCCATCCCTTTATTTTGAGCCTATGTGTGTCCTTGTACATGAGATGGGTTTCCTGAATACAGCACACTGATGTGTCTTGACTTTTTATCCAATTTGCCAGTCTGTGTCTTTTGATTGGGGCATTTAGCCCATTTACATTTAAGGTTAATATTGTTATGTGTGAGACTGATCCTGCCATTTTGATGCTAGCTGGATGTTTTGCCCATTAGTTGACGTATTTTCTTCATTTTGTTGATGGTCTTTACCATTTGTTAAGTTTTTCGAGTGGCTGGTACTGGTTGTTCCTTTCCTTGTTTAGTGCTTCTTTCAGGAGCATTTTTAAGTCAGGCCTGGTGGTGACAAAATCTCTCAGCAATTGCATGTCCATAAAGGATTTTCTTTCTCTTTTGCTTATGAAGCTTAGTATAGCTGGATATGAAATTCTAGGTCGAAAGTTCTTTTCTTTAAGGATGTTGAATATTGGCCTCCACTCTCTTCTGGCTTGTAGGATTTCTGCTGAGAGAACCTCTGTCAGCCTGATGGGCTTCCCTCTGTGAGTAACCTGACCTTTCTCTCTGGCTGCCCTTAACATTTTTCCTTCATTTCAACTCTGGTGAATTTGACGATTATGTGCCTTGGGGTTGCTCTTCTTGAGGAATATCTTTGTGGTGTTCTCTGTATTTCCTGAATTTGAATATGGGCCTGCCTTGCTAGGTTGGGGAAGTTGTCCTGGATCATATTCTGAAGAGTGTTTTCCAGCTTGGATTCATTCTCTCCGTCACATTCAGGTACACCTATCAGACGTAGATTAGGTCTTTTCACATAATCCCATATTTCTTGGAGGCTTTGTTCATTTCTGTTCACTCTTTTCTTCTCTAATCTTACCTTTTCATTTTATTTCATTGAGTTGATCTTCAGTCTCTGATATCCTTTCTTCTGCTGGGTCGATTTGGCTATTGAAACTTGTGTATGCTTCACAAAGTTCTCATGCTGTGTTTTTCAGCTCCATCAAGTTGTTTATATTCTTCTCTAAGCTGTTTATTCTAGTTGGCATCTCATGTAACCTTTTTTCTAGGTTCCTAGTTTCTTTGCATTGGGTTAGCACATTTTTTTTAGCTCTGAGAAGTTTGTTATTACCCACTTTCTGAAGCCTGTTTCTGTCAATTCATCAGATTGATCCCAATTAGTGAGGAGTTGTGATCCCTTGGAGGAGAAGGAGGCATTCTGGTTTTTGGTGTTTTCAACTTTTTTGTGCTGGTTCCTTCCCATCTTAGTGGATTTATCAACCTGTGGTCTTCGTAGTTGGTGATTTTCACATGGGGTCTCTAAGTGGATGTCCCTTTTGTTGATGTTGAAACTATTTCTTTCTGTTTCTTATTTTTCCTTCTAACAGGCCCCTCTGCTGTAGGACTGCTGGAGGTCCACTCCAGATCCTGCTTGCCTGGGTATCACCCACAGAGGCTGCAGAACAGTAAGGGTTGCTGCTGGTTTCTTCTTCTGTTATCTTCATCCCAGAAAGGTACCCACCATATGTCAGCCTGAGCTCTCCTTTATGAGGTGTCGCTTTGTGTATATGGGGTCGGGGAGCTGCTTGAGGAGACAGTCTGTCTCTTTTAGGAGCTCAAGTGCTGTGCTGGGAGCTCCATTGTTCCATGCAGAGCTGCTGGGAAGGTACCTTTAAGTCTGCTGCAGTGGAACTCATTGTAAGGGTTATTGCCAAGTTTAAAATGAGGAAACTGAGACCAGCACAAGAAGATTAAATGCCAATTTATTAAACTCCCGGGTGAGGTTCTGTGGTCCCGGGGAAAGAGGCCAGGGAAGTCATGCCTGACTCTTCTGGGCGTGGGGTTTTATAGGGAGTGAAGGCGTTTGATTCATTGCAGGGAAACAGGGCATGGTTGGGGCAGGCTGCTATTGGTAGGTAGGCAGGATTTTCCAACGGCAGGCTAGGTGCTGACTGCAGAGCTTAGTGTTGAGTGCAGAGGGGTTTTCCAAGATGGGCTAGGTGCCGAGTGCAGAAGTGGGCGTGTCTGAGCTGCCGGCGAGGCAACCGGCCTTTCATTCTGACCCTTTTGAGGATATAGGACGCCGCTTCTTTCTGGCTACTTCCTGCTGGATAGGGGCAGAATGAGGGGGAAGGGTCAGTTGGCTGGTGCCTCAGTTGGGAGTTGGACATAGGGGTGAAGCAGCACCTGGTTTACGGCCACCCTGCAAATTTCCCTTATATGAGCTTGTAGAAACCTGAGGACAAAAGGGGCTAGCATTAGCAAAAGACAAACAATGATAATGGGGATGATAATAGGAGCCAGCCAGGTGAGCATGAGGGATTGCCACCAGGTAAGAGAACAGCCCGGTGCATTTTGTTTTTTTTGGAGGTCTTGGAGGTGATAGAGAGTGCTGACATTCTCTTCTACTAGACCCATTTCATTGATGTAATAACAACACTGCTTCTGAAGAAACAAACAGGTACCTCCTTTTTCCACCGTTAACAGGTCTAGGGCCCGTTGGTTTTGGAGAGTTACCTGAGCTAGTGATGTGATTTGTCATTGGAGGGATGCCACAGAGGTGGCTGATGCTTCAGTGGCTACAGGTAGCTTGTCTTCGAGCCGAGCAGCTGAAGTGACACTGTAGCCTATTGCTCCACTTCCTATCCCAGCAGCCACTAGAGAGGATGCTAAGGAGAGGCTGACTACTATCAGGAGGAAGACAGCTCGTTTGTTTTGGCAAGTAGGGGGAGGTATGATGAGGGATAGAAGCTCAGCTTGCCCATATACCTCTAACTGTGGGACCAAAGTGACAGGCACACAAGGGAAGGGAAAGGAGGCATTAATAACTTTGGTTGGTGTCCCATTACACCAAAAGTATCCTCCTGGAGGCACGTAAAGGGAGGATTTTACTTTTACTGTAGTGTTGCAGCTGAAGCTCTTGGCTGTTCCATAGCAGGGAAAGAGATTTTGAAAGTGCACCTTGAACAACGGGATACCCGTTAAGGCGGTATTATATTCTTCTTTCTCTCTCTCTCTCTCTCTGTCTCTCTCTCTCTCCTCTCTCTCCCCCCGTCTTTATCTCTCTTTTCCTCTCTCTCTCTTTTTTTCTCTCTCTTTCTCCCTCTTTTTCTCTCTCTCTTTGTACCTGCTTGTTTGTTGTAGACTTGATGAGAGAAAGAGGAGCTGCACAAAGCGGTGTAACACCTTAGGATTTATATGTAAGGACTGGTGGATTTTAGCAATAACTTTAGGGGTTTGTTCCCGTGGAAGGGCAATTTTGTTGTTTAAGAAGATCCAGCCCTGATTAGACTCAGTTCCCCCACTTAATATGAGGGCCTGTTTTTTTGATGGTGAGTAAACCGGCAGCATGGCCATGGTGAGGAACAGGACCGGAGTGGGGGCTAGCCTGGTACTGGTCAAGGATTTTGCTGCCGCATCTGCCCTTGCATTGCCCCGGGAAACGGCATCCTGCTGGGCCTGGTGCCCTCGGCAGTGGATGACGGTGACTTCTTTGGGCAGTGATAGGGCCTGCAGGAGATTAGAGATTTGGGTAGCATTAATTATGGGGGACTCTTTCGTAGTAAGGAATCCCCGCTCTTTCTAGAGGACAGAGTGGCAGTGGGTAATAAGAAAAGCATACTTTGAGTCAGTATAGATATTTGCTCGCTTTCCTTGTGCTAACGTGAGAGCTTGGGTTAAGGCAATGAGCTCCGCCTTTTGTGATGTGGTTCTATTGGGTAGGCAGCGTGCCTCGAGGGTGGCTGAATCTGTAACTACTGCATAGGCTGCTTTTCGCTGCCCCTTGGCTGTCGCTATTGAACTCCCATCTACATAAAAGGTAAGGTCCGGGTTAGGTAGGCGGAGGTCAGACAAGCCCTCTCAAGGTTTACTAAGTGCCTGTATTAGTTTAGGACAGAAATGGGCTGGGGAGGGGGAATGGGATGGAAGGGAAAGCAGAGTAGCTGGGTTGAGTGGAGAAGTGGGATGAAGGCTGACCGTGGGATTTTTAATAAAGAGTACATGAAACTCCTGTAGGTGAGAGGGTCCTAGGTGAGCGAGAGATTTGTGAGAGAGAAGGTCGGTTAGCCGATGGGGAGAAAACACTGAGATGGGCTGGCCTAAGGTAAGTTTTAGGGATTTCTTGGTGAGTTCTGTTGCCGCCCTCAGGGCTTGCAGGCAAGGCTGCCATTCCCTGACTATGGAGTCAAGTTGTTTTGATTAGTAGGCTACTGGATGATACATGGGGCCTAGGGTTTGGGTTAAGACCCCAACTGCAATCCCCTGTTTTGCATCAGTGAACAAATGGAAGGGGCAGCTGAGATCTGGCAGTTGGAGTGGGGGTGCTGTGGATAAGGCAGTTTGTAGAGTTTTAAAATCTTGCTTTACTACCCCAGGATGGGATAGGTGTCCCGTGGGTGTGTCTTTAGCAGCTGCATACAGAGGTTTAGCTAGGCAGGCAAAATTAGGTATCCAGTGGCGGAAGAATCCTACAAACCCTAAAAAGGAAAGAATTTGGTCAGCCGTCTCTGGAGGCTGTAGCGAAAGGAGTGCCTTTCGGCGATTTGTTGTTAGGCTTTTAGTTGTAGGGGTGAGGCGGATGCCTAAGTAGACTACCGAGGTGACTGATAACTGTGCCTTGGAGGGAGATACCTGGTACCCTTGAGATTCTAGAAAGTTAAGGAGAGTGGCGGTATGCTGCTGAGACAGGGAGAGGGAGGGGCTACAAAGTAACAGATTGTCTATATACTGAAGAAGGAGACTGGGTTAAAGGGGGCAGGAGCTAAGATTAGCTACTAAGGCTTGTCTGAAAATATGGGGGCTGTCTCTGAATCACTGGGGCAGGACCGTCCAGGTGAGCTGTTGTGACAGGTTGGTGTCTGGATCAGTCCAGGTGAAGGCAAAGAGAAAGTAAGACTCAAGGTGTAGGGGAATGGTAAAGAAGGCACCTTTGAGGTCAAAAACTGTAAAATGGGAGATAGTGGAGGGAATGCTGGATAATAGGGTGTATGGGTTGGGGACCACAGGGTGGAGGGGTACCACTGCCTTGTTGATAAGGCGTGGGTCCTGAACTAGGCGGTAGTTGCTGGACGGCTTCTGGACCAGCAAAATAGGAGTATTACAGGCGGAACTGGTGGGGATGAGGAGTCCTTGGGCTAGGAGTCGAGTAATGATAGGCCTTAGGCCCCAATGGTGGGTTTTTGAGATGGGAAACTGAGGATGTGAGGGAAAGTGGGTAGGATTTTTAGAAGTATCTTAACTGGCGTGTGATGTCTGGCCACTATGGGCTTGGAGGTGTCCCATATTGAGGGATTGACTGCCTCAGGAAGAATAGGGGGTTCAGGCAAAGGGTTAAGACAGGGCGTGGTGTTGGTTAAGAGTGGCAAGAGGAGGTGGGCTGGTGATGAGCTTGAGTGTGGGGGGCCAGTGAGTTGAAGAGTATCCCCCACAGTTTGGAGAATATCTCATCCTAAAAGGGGGACTGGGCATGAGGGTATGATTAGAAAGGAGTGGGAGAAGGGATGTCCCTCAAAGACACAGGCTAAGGGATGAGTTTGGTTAGGACAGGAAGGCTTTCCACTAATTCCCATGACTGAAACCTGGGAAGGTATGCTAGGTCCTGAGTAGGAAGGCAATACAGAATAGGTAGCCTCTGTATTCACTAAGAAGGAAATGGACTTACCCACTATCTGCAGCATTACCCTGGTCTCAGCAAGGGTGATGGGGGTCCTCCATCAGTCGTTCACAAGGCCGAGAAGTTCAAGTGAAGGGACTGCTTCCTGTGGACCGGCTTGCCCTCACATAGAGGTGTGGGGGGTGAGCCTGTAGTCCGGGATGGGCAGTTAGCCTTCCAGTGTCCAGCTTGTTTGCAACTTGGGCAAGGTCCGGGAGGAGGAGGAGGAGGAGGACTGCTGCGCCCAGTGTCCCTCCTGGCCACATTTAAAACAGGGCCCAGGCGGGGTGTTAGAAGAGTTTTGGAAGGGTTTTGATGGACCCCCTCCACCAGGTGCTGGGTGGACTGCCGGCCTCAGGGCTGCTACAAGAGCTTGGGTTTGGATGCTTACTTTCCGCTGCAGCCGGGCCTGGCGGGTGGTCTCAGCTTTTCCCTCTTGGCCATTAAAAACTTTAAATGCCAAGTTTACCAGGTCTTGTATGGGAGTTTGGGGGCCTTCCTCAGCTTTTTAAAGTTTCCTCCTTAGCCGCTGACTGGGAGATGAAGTGGATGGCTAGGACTGTAGCTCCTGCTAGGGAGGCTGGATCCAGCCGGGTATGGAGGATCACAGCATTAGTTAGTTGGTCAAGGAAGGTGGCTGGGTTTTTATCAGGACCCTGAGTTATTTCCCTTAACTTGTCATAATTAACTACCTTTTGGGCTGCGCTTTGCATGCCTTCTAGGAGGCACTGTAGCATTTGGTCTCAGCGGCGGCGGCCATCTTGACCAGTTTGATAGTCCCAATTAGGGTCGGCCTTGGATACCGCTGCTGCGCCTACTGGCATTTGATTGTGAGATGTACCTGATCAGCGTGTGTTCGGGCCGCTGTAAGAATGCAGTCACACTCATCTGGTGTAAGGGTGGAGGACAGGATTACGTAGGTGTCATGCCAGGTAAGGTCATACGCCTGGGTGAGGTAACAAAATTCTTCGGTGTAAGCCATAGGATTGGTGGAGAATGACCCTAGGTGCTTTTCAATGGCCAATAGATCGGAGAGGGAGAAGGGGACGTGCACTCGGACAATGCCTTCTGCTCCAGCTACTTCGTGGAGGGGACATAGGAGAGGAGTCTCATTGAGAGTACAGCGCAAGCAGATGCGAGCACTAACAGGAGAGGCTAAGTTGGGATTAGGAAGAGGAGGAGCAGGAGGGGGTTGAGGTTTCTCATAAGGCGGGGGATTGGCAGGTCGGGCGAATGGAAAGGAGAGTTATTTGGGCAGGTAGGGGTCGGAAAGGGAGGAAGAGGAGGGTAGAGGAGCAGAGGGCGATGAGGAAGTTTCCTTGGCCAGTAGAACCTGGGTGGTGGTGCAGGAGGAGCAGAGGGTGGAGTGGGAGCGAAGGTACCAGAAAGCCTGCACGTAGGGGACCTCAGACCATTTACTGTTCTTTTGGCAGAAGTTGTCTAAGTCTGTTAGGACATTAAAGTTGAGTGTGCCCTCTGGAGGCCATTTAGACTGGTTGTCCAGAGCGTACTGTGGCCAGGCCATGGTGGAGAGAAAGAGTAGCCATTTTTTTTTTTTTTTTTTTTAAAGAGACAGTTTGGGTAGATTTTTGGCTAGGCATCCTAGTGGCTACTTGGGGTCTGGGTGAGATTTCTGACTACCCGTATTTCTGCAGTTAACTAAGGGCGNACTGTGGCCAAGCCACAGTGGAGAGGAAGAGTAGCCTTTTCTTTTTTATAGAAAGACCCAGTTTGGGTAGATTTTTGGCTAGGCATCCTAGTGGCTACTTGGGGTCTGGGTGAGATTTCTGACTACCCGTATTTCTGCAGTTAACTAAGGGCGAGGTGGGGACACCAGAAGATGTTATATCCACTGCAGAATATCTGCTATTTCAAGGGAAGCAGGTCGGGACCACTGTATATCGGCCAGTAGAAGCCTAATGAAGCTAGCAAATTTACAGTAAAGACAGAACCATATATAGGATTAACGGACAAAGGGTGGGTGCCCCCTGAGAGGGAGACCAGTCTGATGCCTTTCTGGCCACATCCCCGAAGGGATGTTTCAGGGCATCTTGGCTAAGGTGTACCCGTATAACCCCCGGGCCTGGTCACCTTCAGTTTCCTGAGATGAATCACCGTTATGCCTTATGACGTTCCCGTGGAACCGTGGGTTGAGGTCCACACAAGCCCTGTAGCCATCAGGCCGTGGGACTACACATAAACTCACTCACTTGCTCGGGATTAGGAAGAGAAACCGAAAGTACAGTTACTTCCTAGATGGGAGCTTGTATGCCAAAGGGCTAGTTTGAGATAAACGTTTTAGTGGCGAAAACTGGGGGTTTGGTCCTGCTGTGGGGCAGGGCCTGAGTTTGCAAACGGGGACTTCTGATTTCCCAAACCTTGGCCGCTGCTGTGGGAATGGTTGGAAGAGTGGCTCAGTGTCCTGGGCCGCACCACTGAACACCAGAGGATATGAGAGGGTTCAGGAAGGTCGGGACGTCTCCCTCAGAATCCTGACCCTAGGAAACCCCTCACAGGGAGAAGACAAGAGTGTAGGGACGTCTCTTCTATGCTCAGGTTCTCGACACGAGGCCAGGGTCCTGGGCCTATGACGGGAAGGGAAGAGGTCCCTGATGCGGCCATGATTACGAGCAGGGAGTCCACGAGGCAAGCAGCGGGAAAGGTTGTGGGCAATAGAAGTCTTACCTTGTGGCAGAGGGGTTTCCTGGTCCAGCTTTGGGTGGAGGAGTCAGTTTTTCCTAGGAGGCGTCCTAGAACTCCTCCCAGGTTTTGGCACCACTTGTAAGGGTTATTGCCGAGTTTAAAATGAGGAAACAGAGGCCAGCACAAGACGATTAAATGCCAATTTATTCAGCTCCCAGGCGAGGTTCCGTGGTCCTGGGGAAAGAGGCCAGGGAAGTCACGCCTGACTCTTCTGGGCGTGGGGTTTTATAGGGAGTGAAGGCGTTTGATTGGTTGCGGGGAAACAGGGCATGGTTGGGGCAGGCTGCTATTGGTAGGTAGGCAGGATTTTCCAATGGCGGGCTAGGTGCCGACTGCAGAGCTTAGTGCTGAGTGCAGAGGGGTTTTCCAAGGCGGGCTAGGTGCCAAGTGCAGAAGTGGGCGTGTCTGAGCTCCCAGCGAGGCAACCAGCCTTACACTCATAACTGCCTCTTTTTCCAGGTGGTCTGACCTAGGAAGGCAGGCTTTATTTATAAGATCCTGACATGCTGCTGCCTTTTTTCAGAGATGCGCTGCCCCACACAGAGTAGTCTAGTCACAGTCTGCCAGCAGAAGTGTTGCTGAGCTGCCGCAGGCTCGGCCCAGCTGCTGTGTGAACTGTCTCAGTATGAGCAGACTGCCTCAGTAGTTGCGGATGCCCTTCCCCTGCACTGAGCTGGACCATCCCAGGTCCAGCTGCACTTGCTATGAAACTCTCAATCCTGAGCTTTTCAGATCGCTTGATTTGTGGGGGTGGTACCTGCCAATCGCCTGGCTCCCTGTCCCAGCCCCCTCCCTTTCAGTTGAATGGGTGGCTCTGTGTCCCAGGCACCAGTTGAAACAGCCGCCCAGATCTGTGTGAGTTTCTGTGCGCCTACCCGCGGCACTAGCCACGCTGAAAACTCGTGGCACTTTTCGGGCTGGGAATCTCCTGGTCTGTGGGCCATGGAAACTTGTTTGGAAATGCGGTGAGCACTCATCCTCCATGTTGTTTTTGCTGGGAACTGTACTCCAGAGCTGTTCCTATTCAGCCATCTTGGATCGGGCCCGAGTACATCTTATCTTCCACTAACACCATAAAGCACTTGAGGGTAAATGTTGCATCTTGCAGATCTCTCTACCACTCTTCCATTCAGCCTCGAGAACAGTGTCCTGCATTGTGTTTAAGCCATTGAAGGTTGGTGAATTCAAATGTATTGATTAATCTGTACATTTTGTCACAATATATACTTGGGGGGGGGGCAGTCAGTATCATGTGAACATTGTTTACTGCTGATATGTTGTAGATACACAAATACCAATTAAAATCACACAAGTGAACAATTCTAGTCTAAAGATGACATGGCATTAAATCATGGAGTTTAGCCCAGACGATGCTGATCCTCACCTTGATCTTGATTCAATTCCACTGCCCAGCCATGGGTTCAGTTAATTTCATCAAGATTCAGATGAGGCTCTGGCTACCATCTACTTAAGTAGCAACTCCTGTGAACCCTTTGTAGGGATCGTAAAATCCACAAGTGAATACAAATATCAAATAACTAGAGAATTACCTAAAAGCAGAGTAAAATGTTGCATTAATTTATAGCAAACTGCTTAGCATCAAACAAGAGAGCCTGCAGCTGTCTAGAGAGAAACTGCTCAGATATTCAAGGTAATTTTGCAAAAATCCACTCTAAGCAAGCGTTGACATAAACTCATCTTTAGCTGAGCTGTAGCTTTGTGGCACTTTAAAAAATCTGTAATATTAAAAGTAAATTAAATAGTGCATATGACTAGGCATTGAAGGTGTTTAGGGAGTAATTTCACAGTTGACAACTCAAGCCTTCCTGTCTGATGAAAAGTCACATTTTCCCAGGAGTGGAGGAGCAGAGTCACAGGAATTGGTGAGGAGGAGACAAGGACACAGGAAGTATGACCTGGTTTGGGAAGGTGAGAATGTGGACTGGGGGCTTTGACGCACGCCTTCCTTTGAAGATCCCTACATAAGGATGGATGTCATTTTCTGTGCCTTCATTTAGCCAAGTGAACAGACACTTTGGCTACAGAATCTGGGTCAGGAAATGTGGGTTAGCCTCCTAGTTTCTCTGCAATCCTGCAGGGTAACTCATCTGGAGGTGCAGGTGGTTGTGGGGCTCCCTAGGATGCCAGGACCTCCCACTTATCCTCCCACCCCACCGCCATGTTGCTGTCCTCTTCACCACCACCGACCCCTCCTGCCCCTATTCCCATCACCTACCCTCTTGTGTCCTTGGGGTCACTAGTGCACATGTGGTAGACTTTGGAGTGAATGTCAGAAGATGGAGCTTCTGTTTCTCCACAGAGAGATGAACAATGAGCTACCTCTCCAGCCACAAGGAGGGATTCAGGTCCAGCTGAGCTTTCCCTATGCTCTTGTCTGTTCATCCATAGGATGGGACTTGGCAGAAACAGAGTCCAGGGCCCTTCTGGGTTATCAGTGAGAGGCTGGTCACTGGACGTGGTTCTCATCCAAGGGAAAGAGTTGAGTCATGCTGTGTGTCAGCCATCCTGAGGAGAGAGCCAGAAAGCTAAAGTTAAGATAGAGTGGACAGAAACCAAATGGGACCAGCCCAGAGCCAGGGGAGGACAGAACCACAGTTGGTGATGAGAAGGGAGCCAAGTCACGCAGGAGTCATCAGCCTAGAGCAGCTTTGACAAATCTCACCAAGTTGCTATTGACCCAGCTGCAAGGGCTGTCACTCTAGTGGCTTGCCTGCAGGAGGCAGGCCAAGGCAACACTGGCAGTCTGTGTCTGTGGTCAGAGCAAACCCACCTGGCCACAGGAACAAGATTAACAGTCTTCCAGTGCTTAGAACCTGAGAATTCACAAAGCATTTGACATCCACTATGATATGCAAGCCTTGTGAAAACCCACTGTTAGTACCCATTTTGTAGCTGGAGGATAATAAAGATAAGAGACTTGCCTCAGGCCACTCAGCTCTTAAGTTGCGGAGGCTGGTCTTGTCCTACCCTTCCTATATATTCCATATTGGATCTGTGAGACTGGTTGTATCCACACCATGTTTCATTCAATCTATCTTCAGTGGAAAGCTGGAACTAATTACTTTTGGTTCACAGGCTGAATGACAGTCTTGCTGGGTAGTGATCTAATAATTAGGCATTACCTTATTTTTGATTTCACCTGTCCCATCCAGATCTGGGAGGCCACAGTGTCTTTGAGGACAGGGTGTAGCCCATTCTGGACACTCATCCTCCACCTGTGCAGTGACCTAACTGCACCTGGTGACCCTCATCCTTTCTCCACATATATCCAAACTGCATTTTATTTTCCCAGTTTGACTGTGCTTTAGCCTGGCTGTTCATTTCCTGCTTAACAACATCTTGGCTCTAAGAGGAAATGTGGCGTGCGTTTTAACAGCTCTCCTATTATGGGATAATCACCTGTATGAAATCTCAACAAATCTAGGTAGCAATCAATCTGTAGTTAATTAATACAAAGCAATTAAATCCAAATGCTGCAACTGACAGAGTTGGTTGACTAAATATCAGTGCCATTTATAAGAACATCCTTTTTGGGATCATCCTGCACTTAAAAATATTTTTCATTAACTAGCTGGTATTTAACAGAAATTAATTGTTGGTGGGAGGGGTAGAGGGGGGTGGTGCAGGGAGTGAGGGGCACATGTTCCCAGAGTAGAGCAGAGGACAGGGACAGGTAGGCACACACCCAGATCACCCTCAGAGTCAATGAGGGGGCTCACTCCAGCCTGCCCTCTCCCTGCGGGACTCGGAGATAGATAGCCTCCCACACGGTGCAGAGGCGACTTTGCTGGGGACCCCGACCCAGCTAGAGGGAAAAGATGCCATTCTACCACATGACCGCCAGCTTGTTATACAAGGGGAATTACCTCAACCAATCACTCTCTGCTGGCAGTGACGGCGAACAGCTGGCTAATATCTCCATGGAGGAGCTCGATGTTTTTAAATCCATTGGCTTAAGAAAGAGGAGAATGCAGATTGGAAGATCCAAGATGGCCGATTAGACACAACTCCAGTGCACAACACCCAACAAGAGAGACGCAGAAATCCAGAGATCTCCTAGCTCCAACCGAGGTACCGGGTACATTTCAACAGGTCTGGTCTGATGGTGAGCAAAGCCCACTCAGGGCAGACCCAGGCAGGGAGGGGTGCTGCTTCACCCAGAAAGTGCATCGGACTGGGGGGTCAGAGGCTCTCCCTCTGGCACTCCCATCCAGATACAGGGCTTCCCCCAAAGCCTCAGCAATACACAGAACAGGGGATCTTTGCCACTCAAGCGCCGAGAATTACAAGCGCAGAGTTGAATAAAAGCCTGCAGACTGAACTATTGCCCCCTCCCACCCTGCCCAGAGAGAGATGGAGCCCCCTTCCTACTCCCAGAGAGAGAGGGAGCTGTAAGTGGGAACAGCTAGGCGGGCCCCTACCCCATGACCAGAGAGAGAGGAAGCTGAAAGGGAGAGACAGCCAGGTGTGGCTGGGCGGGTCCCTACCCTACCCCACAAACCCCAGAGGGCTGAAGCTCTGACTCTAGTGGGTTGCACAGCCAGTGCCACAGTCTAAGATGAACCCTGAATGATCCAGCCCAGTGAAGGAAGGGCACAACCCACCACTAGAGGGGTGGCACTGGGATACATGTTTTAACAAAAACACCGGAAGACTATGTAGCAACAGGATGGCATTTTCAACAACCCAGCAGTGCCTACAGGTCAGCGGAAGAGGCGGGTCTAATCTCCCAGTATAAACAAAAAAAGACACAAGAAGTTTCCCTAGTAACCTGAAGGAGTCCCTAGAAACCCAGTAGCGCCTCCACAGACAGAGAAGTGACCTCATCAAGCAGCTCCTGACACCACAGCCAGGTAAATCCACAAAGATGGGGAAAAAAAAGTGCAAAAAAGATGAAACCATCAAAGACCAGAACACCTCTTCTCCTTCAAGAGATCACAACTCCTCAACAACACAGGATCACATGATGACTGAGAAGGAGTGCGATGAATTGACAGAAACAGGCTTCAGAAGGTGGATAATAACAAACTTTTCTGAGCTAAAGGAACACATTCTAACTCAATGCAAAGAAATCAAAAACCTT
This sequence comes from Cebus imitator, assembly GCF_001604975.1. Taxonomy (NCBI): domain Eukaryota; kingdom Metazoa; phylum Chordata; class Mammalia; order Primates; family Cebidae; genus Cebus; species Cebus imitator. Next base: position 34,454 of record NW_016107952.1, on the reverse strand, counting down.
GAAAAAAGGTTAGACGTAATGCTAACTAGAATAACCAGCTTAGAGAAGAACATAAACGACTTGATGGAGTTGAAAAAGACAGCACAAGAACTACGTGAAGCAAACACAAGTTTTAATAGCCGAATCGATCAAGCAGAAGAAAAGATATCAGAGATTGAAGATCAACTCCATGAAATAAAAAGAGAAGGCAAGACAAGAGAAAAAAGAGTGAAAAGAAATGAACAAAGCCTCCAGAAATATGGGATTATGTGAAAGGACTGAATCTATGCTTGATCAGTGTACCTGAATATGTTGGAGAGAATGAATCCAAGCTGGAAAACACACTCCAGGATATTATCCAGGAGAACTTCCCAAGCCTAGCAAGGCAGTCCAAATTTCAAATTCAAGAAATACAGAGAACTCCACAAAGATATTCCTCAAGAAGAGCAACCCCAAGGCACATAATCATCAGATTCACCAGGGTTGAAATGAAGGAAAAAATGCTAAGGGCAGCAAGAGAGAAAGGTCAGGTCACCCACAGAGGGAAGCCCATCAGACTTACAGCAGATCTCTCAGTAGAAACCCTACAAGCCAGAAGTGAGTGGGGGCCAATATTCAACATCCTTAAAGAAAAGAAAAGAACTTTCAACCCAGAATCTCATATCCAGCCAAACTAAGCTTTGTAAGTGACGGATAAATAAAATCCTTTACAAACAAGCAATTATTGAGAGATTTTTGTCACCACCAGACCTGCCTTTCAAGAGCTCCTGAAAGAAACACTAAGCACAGAAAGGAACAAATATCAGTCACTGCAAAAGCGAACCAGTTGACAAAGACCAAAAATGCAATGAAGAAAATGAGTGAACTAATGGGAAAGAAAAGCAGCCAGTAACAAAATGGCAGGATCAAATTCACACATAACAATATTAACATTGAATATAAATGGCCTAAACACCCCAATCAAAAGACACAGACTGGCAAACTGCATAAAAAGTCAGAACCCATCAGTGAGCTGTATTCAGGAAACCCATCTCACATACAAAGACAGACACAGACTCAAAATAAAGGGATGGAAGAAGATTTACCAAGCAAATGGAAAACAAGAAAAAGCAGGAGATGCAATCCTAGTCTGATAAAATGGACTTCAAATCAACAAAGATCAAAAGAGACAAAGAAGAACACTACATAATGGTAAAAGGATCAATCCAACAGGAAGAGCTAACTATCCTAAATATATACGCCCCCAACACAGGAGCATCCAGATACATAAAGTAAGTTCTTAACAACCTAAAACGAGATTTAGACTCCCAAACAATAATAGTGGGAGACTTCAACACTCCACTGTCAATATTAGACAGATCAATGAGACAGAAAATTAACAAGGATATCCAGGACTTCAATGTAGAGCTGGACCAAGCGGACCTAATAGACATATACAGAATGCTCCACCCCAAATCCACAGAATATACATTTTTCTCAGCATCACATTGCACTTACTCTAAAATTGACAACATCATTGGAAGCAAATCACTCTTCAGCAAATGCAAAGGAACAGAAATCATAACAAACAGTCTATCAGACCGCAGCGCAATCAGACTAGAACTCAGGATCAAGAAACACACTCAAACCCGCACAGCCACTTGGAAACTGAAGAACTTGCTTCTGAGTGTTAACTGGATAAACAATTAAATGAAGGCAGAAATAAAGATGTTCTTTGAAACCAACCAGAATGAAGACACAACTTACCAGAATCTCTGGACACCTTTAAAGCAGTGTTGAGAGGGAAATTTATAGCAATAAATGCCCACCAGAGAAGAGAGGAAAGATCTAAAATCGACACCCTATCATCAAAATTGAAAGAGCTAGAGGAGCAAGATCAAAAAAACTCAAGAGCTAGCAGAAGACAAGAAATAACTAAGATCAGAGCAGAACTGAAGGAGACAGAGACACAAAACACCCTTCACAAAATCAATAAATCCAGGTGCTGGTTTTTTGAAAGATCAACAAAATAGACCACTAGCCAGATTAATAAAAAAGAAAAGGGAGAAGAATCAAATAGATGCAAAAAAAANAAAAAAAAAAAAAAAAAAAAAAAAACCAAAAAACGATAAAGGGGATATCACTGCTGATCCCACAGAAATACATACTACCATCAGAGATTACTACAAACAGCTCTACTCACATAAACTAGTAAACCAGGAAGAAATGGATAAATTCCTACACACTTGTGCTCTACCAAGACTAAACCAGGAGGAAGTTGAAACCCTGAATAGACCAATAACAAGGGCTGAAGTAGAGGCAGCAATTGATAGCCTACCAACCAAAAAAAGTCCAGGTCCAGACGGGTTCACAGCCAAATTCTACCAGACGTACAAAGAGGAGCTGGTGCCATTCTTTCTGAAACTGTATCAAACAATACAAAAGGAGGGAATCCTCCCTAACTCATTTTATGAGACAACATCATCCTGATACCAAAACCAGGCAGAGACACAACTAAAAAACAAAACTTCAGGCCAATATCCATGAAGAACATCAATGCAAAAATCTTCAATAAATCCTGGCAAACAGATTGCAACAGCACATCAAGAAGCTTATCCATCATGACCAAGTAGGCTTCATCCCAGGGATGCAAGTTTGGTTCAACATATGCAAATCCATAAATGTAATCCATCACATAAATGGAACCAAAGACAAAAACCACATGATTATCTCAATAGATGCAGAGAAGGCCTTCAACAAAATTCAACAGCCCTTCATGCTAAAAACTCTCAGTAAACTAGGTATTGTTGGAACGTATCATAAAAGGATAAAAGCTATATATGACAAACCTACAGCCAATATCATACTGAACACGCAAAAGCTGGAAGAATTCTCTTTGAAATCAGGCACTAGACAAGGATGCCCTCTCTCACCACTCATATTCAACATAATATTGGAAGTTCTAGCCAGAGCAATCAGGCAAGAAAAAGAAATAAAGGGTATTCAATTAGGAAAGGAGGAATTCAAACTGTCTCTATTTGCAGATGACAGGATTGTATATTTAGAAGACCCCATTGTCTCAGCCCAAAATCTTCTCAAACTGATAAGCAACTTCAGCAAAGTCTCAGGACACAAAATCAATGTGCAGAAATCACAAGCATTCCTATATACCAATAACAGACAAAGAAAGCCAAATCAAAAGTGAACTCCCATTCACAATTGCTACAAAGAGAATAAAATACCTAGGAATACAATTAACAAAGGATGTAAAGGACCTTTTCAAGGAGAACTACGAACCACTGCTCAATGAAATAAGAGAGGACACAAACAGATGGAGAAACATTCCATACTCATGGTTAGGAAGAATCAATATCATGAAAATGGCCATACTGCCCAAAGTAATCTATAGATTCAATGCTATCCCCATCAAGCTACCAATGGCCTTCTTCACGGAACTGGAAAAACCACTTTAAACTTCATATGGAATCACAAAAGACCCTACGTAGCCAAGTCAATTCTAAGCAAAAAGAGCAAAGCTGGAGGCATCACACTGCTGGACTTCAAACTATACTGCAAGGCTACAGTAATCAAAACAGCATGGTACTGGCACCAAAACAGAGACCCCAGAAGAAACACCACACATCTAAACCATCTGATCTTTGACAAACCCAGCAAAAACAAGCAATGGGAAAAGGACTCCATGTTTAATAAATGGTGGTGGGAAAACTGGCTAGTAATGTGCAGAAAACAGAAACTAGACCCATACCTGTCACCTTACACTAAAATTAACTCCAGAAGGATCAAAGATTTAAACATAAAACCTAACACCATAAAAACACGAGCAGAAAACTTGGGCAAAACCATTCAGGACATAGGCATAGGCAAAGACTTCATGACTAAAACACCAAAAACAATGGCAATAAAAGCCAAGTTAGACAAATGGGATCTAATTAAACTCCAGAGCTTCTGTACAGCAAAATAAATCATCATTAGAGTGACTCGGCAACCAACAGAATGGGAAAACATTTTTGCAATCTACCCAAAGGGCTAATATCCAGAATCTACAAAGAACTAAAACAGATACACAAGAAAAAAAAACCACATTCAAAAGTGGGTGAAGGATATGAACAGACACTTTTCAAAAGAAGACATATATGAGGTCAATAAACATGAAAAAATGCTCATCATCACTGGTCATTAGAGAAATGCAAATCAAAACCACACTGAGATATCTCACACTAGTTATAATGGCAATCATTAAAAAATCTGGAGACAACAGATGCTGGAGAGGATGTGGAGAAATAGGAACACTCCTACACAGTTGGTGGGAGCATAAATTAGATCAACCATTGTGGAAGACAGTGTGACAATTTCTCAAGGATCTAGAAATAGAAATTTCATTTTACTGAGCAATCCCATTACTGGGTATATACCCAAAGAAATATAAATCATTCTACTATAAAGACACATACACACGTAAGTTCATTGCAGCCCTGTGTACCATAGGAAAGACCTGGAACCAACCAAAATGCCCATCAATGAAAGACTGGACAAAGAAAATGTGGTACATCTACACCATGGACTACTACACAGCCATAAAAAACGATGAATTCATGTCCTTTTTAGGTACTTGGATGAATCTGGAAACCATTTTCAGTAAACTGACACAAGAACAGAAAGCCAAACACCATATGTTCTCACTCATAGATAGGTGTTGAACAAGAACACGTGGACTCAGGGAGAGGAGCATCACACACTGGGAGCAGTTGAGGGGAGTAGGCGAGAGACAGCCGGGGTGGGGAGGGGGCATTGGGTGGGACAACATGGGGAGAAATGCCAGATATAGTATGCACCTAAAGTAAAATAAATAAATTTAAAAACAAGAAAAGGAGAATGCAGATAGAATATTTTTTTTAAAAAATCCTAAAAAAAAAAAATTAATTTTTGGCCGTGCATCATCAATTCCATCTTATAGAATTAAGACTTAGGGCTGCCTTAGAACAGCTGTGTGCATAGAGGAACTTTCTGGGTCGTTCTCTGAGACACATCATGCTCTCACCTTATTCCCTGATTGTTACCTCACTTCTACATCTCCCTACCTGCATGTTAATGAGGCATCTTGTAATCAGGTTGCAACTTTGCAAATTCTTCTTTAATTTGTGTCTCTGGGCTCGGCTCACATTCCAAACCATCTTATTACTTGTAATGTCACAGTGGGCATGGAGACTCACTGAGTAAGAGAACTGGAATCGAGAGAGAAGAGCGGGAGTCAAGCACTGGTGTAACTGAATGAGGCATCTCTGAGTTCATCTCACAGTGTCAGGATCTTCATTTACGGAACAGCAATAAAAACGTTTGCCACCAACCTGCCCCATCTGTACTAGTCAGGATGGCTTTATGTGACAGAAGTAATAGGAACCCACCAAAAGAATAATAATAACAGAAGCAAATAAAATGACAGTTATTGCCTCCTATCAGTGAGTCAAGGGAATTCAGGCCTGGTTGGATCCATGGATTCAAACAATACCTTTAGGACTTTGTTGCTACAGCTCTTGGTTAGTTTCCTTAGGCTGCTGTAACAAAGAACTACAAACTTGGGATGGCTTAAAACAATAGAAAATTTTGCACAACAGTGTGATTGTACTTAATGCCACTGAACTGTACATATGAAAAGAGTCCAAATGGTGCATTTTGTGTTATGTATATTTTATAGTAATTTTAAACATAGAAACAACAACAAAAACCAGACGTTTATTTATTGTCTCACAGTTCTGGAGAAAGTGTTGGTAGAACCACACGCTCTCTGGAGGCTCCAGCCTCTTCCTAGATTCAGGCTGTTGCCAGCATTCCTTGGCTCTGCCTAACTGGTAGAGGCATTGCCCCAATCTCTGCTTTCATCGTCACATGGCAAGCTTCTTCTGTGTGCGTCTTTGTATCTCTTTTTTCCCTTTCATTGGATTAGGACCCAGTCTCGTCCAATATAACCTCATCTTAATTAACTGCATCTATAGCAACTCTATTTCCAAATAAGTGTGTGTTCTGAGGTTCCAGGTGGACACGGATTTTTTTTTTTTTTTCTTTTAGTTTCACCATTCAACCAGGTACAATCTCTTAACTCCCTTTGCTTGTTCGGCTTTCTCTCATTCAGGCTCCCTGTAAGTAGCAGCAATATAACTTCAGGAAACCCCAGCAATTTCCCAGAAAAGAGGTGAAAGCCCGTCCCCAAACAACTAGATTCTGAATGGGCTGTGCTTGGACCAACCCACTGCTGCACCAATCACCCATCCCATCCAAGCTTGCAGAGTCAGGCCATGCCTGAGGCAGGGACAGCAGAGCCAGATGACTGACACACACCTTTCCAGAATTCCATGGAGATACTAGACAGACACAGAGAGCAGATATCCCCACATTTATCTAGCTTTCCATAAATATAACTATGTTTCTTTTATCAAAGAAAAGAACCTGTATTTTTTAAAGTGCTATTTCCCCCTACAGAAACTTGATCATCTAAACATGATGGCTTTGATTTTGAAGACATTAAATTAGGAGTTTCTTCGGGCTAGAAATTAATCATATATATAAAATGTATATATTGGAAGAGAGTGGATTCAAACAGGGTTTATAGCAAGACTATATTTAAGAATCCCAACTCCTTTTTATTCACGTAGTTAAGTCAGAAATATAGGGGACAAGACCTTTAGATGACACAAAAAGTTGATATGTGTCATTCAGGTATATTTAGAACTATGGGTATTCTGAGTAATTTGTTAAAGGAAGACCTAAAGTGGATTTCAAAGTCCACCCCGCTCCCACTGCTGACCCTGGCTGAATTTCATCTTGTAGCTCTTTTCTGTTCTCATTAGGGTGTCATGTTTGTCAATGGAAGTGCCACCTTCAAACACAGACTTGCAGAATGAACTCTCAGTCACACAGGTTATTGGGTCTGTCCGACATCTTTGCCTTTCTGTCTTATTCCTGACATATAAATAGGGCAAGAACTATTACTCCCCTTTCCCTGAAGGGCAAGGTCAAAGGCTTCCTTGAAAAGATTCTGTCATCCTGGGTGGGGAAAGTAAAATAGATTTCATCCTCTCCAGGGTATGACATTTGGGGCAGAGACTAGCAATGTTCTCTGGTAACTTGCACCTTAAATGGCTTTCCTAAATGCTTGCTTATCTCAGCAAGAAGATTTACTAGACAGACATGCCTGCTGTCATTTCATTAATTTGCTTAGTCAGCAAATGGGTGCACCAGCCCATCAGTAACGTTGGGCAGAACTTGAGCATCCTCTGTGGGTCTGCATTTGCCTGGCCCTACTTATGCATCAGTTAACCTGCTTTTCCAGAACTCTGACAGTGTGAATGATGGTTTAGACTTAAGCACCACACAAACACTTAAAGAAGCTGTTCCTGCCTCTGCCTGACCTCACATCATAGGAAAAAGGGCTGTGAAATAGCCTTTTCTTGCCTCATCTGAGTTGGCAGCAGTTTTGATGGCTCCCAAACTAATTTAGTTGCAAGATCCTCAGCAGTAACTAAGCACCCAGCAGCCAAATTTCATTCATCAGTCACCAACCCAGATGGTGTCAAAATGTGGTGCCTGAGACACCTGGAGAGACGGAACAGTCCCATGAATCGGAGATAGAAGTCTGAAAGCAAGAGAAGGATAAAAGGAGGCTGAGGGATCAGGGAAGAAAGGAATAATCATCAATGCAAATAATTAATATGGCCACAGGAGTGAAGGAAGGATCAAGAGCCAATGGCAATGCAGGTAACGTAGTGACCAACTCATCCCGGCTTGCCCGAGACTTTCCCAGTTTTGAAACTGGAAGTCCCACGTCCTGGGAACCCTTCTTAGTCCTGGGCAAACCAGGATGGCTGATCACCGTAGGTGGTGCAAGGTGGGCTTTAATAATGTAGGGCAGGTGGGGAAGAACCTGAAGAGCTATCTGACATCACATTGCGACCAATTACGTTTAAAATTTGAAAACACCACTTTTGACTCTGCCACCCTGGTCCCAGGAAGCAGACCCCACAGCATGCCACAGATGCAACCCAGGCTGCTCAACTTTGAAGGCTGTCACTTATGATATCACTCTTCCTACTTCTCTGAAGTCCCATTAAAGGGAACATTTTATTCTCACACATCAAGCTCCCAGCATACTCTGAAGGTTGACCAATATGTATCTCTGACTGACTGGACTAGTATTTTTTATAGGCATTTCTTCCTAGCTTTTCATTCTTAGATTATATAGAAATCTAGTTGACAAAGTAGTGCCCCTAAGTGAGTGAGGCCATGAGGCTAACAGTAAAAGCAAATCACAAAATTACAGTAGGAGTCTGAATCAGAAATCTCACCCTAGAGTCAACCCGGGCTCACATGCAAGGAAGAAGATGGCCTTCAAAGTTTCTCAGGCACATTCACTCACTGCCCAGGAGGTAGTCCTGCTCGTCCCACAGCACAGATCTGGCTTTAGCACTTTCCTGTTCATCACTCTCGCCTGTCTTGAGCCTCAGACTGCCCTGCTGCTGGTCTCAGCATTGCCCTCACTAGAGTAAGCGTTTCACATTATGATTGTGCCTTCCATTCTCTCTGCTGCCATGCTTCAGGACCTCACCCACTCCTCCCTGCCCACTGGTCCTTGGCCTTGGTTTTCTGGCTAGACATTGACAGCCTACCATGGCTCCAGCAGGACTCAGCCCAGATTACACAAAGAGTATTTTCCCAGCAAAGAAACTCCCCTATGGTTGGTTTCCCCATGCTACTTGCTACCCATCTTGCAAAAGTGGAATAGACCATTTAATCAAGATGCTGTTTCAGGAGCAGAAGGCAACATATAGGCCGTAGTTTTTCTACAATGCCCATTTCTCAATACCAAATAGCTTCACACAGATATTAACTTACTTTTAAAAATATTTATTAAGTATTCAGCACATGCCAGGCCCTAATGCAGGCATTTAGAACGCAGCAGAGGACAAGACAGGTAAGAGTGCAGTGGCCTTTGCTGGTGGAGCTTGTGTCCTGGAGAGGCAGAGAGATGCAGTAAGGGTATAAAAACTGACCCATAACACTTCAGAAAGTAATATGCACTGTGAAGACAATGAAAAGAGGGTGCAGGCTTCCCATAGAGGGTGCTTTCCTTTTATGGACCTTCCTACCCAGAGTTTAGTCTAACAACTCCTCCAAGAGCTCTGCACTGCCTCCTGCTGGCTAAAGTCAGCAGAACATGCTGTACTCTCCCAGGGTTGCTTCCATCTCTCCATGAGTCGCTGCTTTGGTTTTCGCCTCTATCCCTTCCACTATTGCCATTTGTGGAACACAGTCTTAGTACTTTTGATGGAGATGGGGGCTTTCGGAACTGAGCTTCTCTTGGTAAAGTCCCTTCTTGAGATGTTCTCTGTCAAAACAGAAAACTTCTGCAATGCTATGCAGCTTGGCAGCTATGAGCATGGGCTTCAGCATCAGCCAACCTGAGTTCTTTTCCTTACCCCCATCTGTCTTGCTACTGTATTGGTCCTTCAAAGCATTGTGAAAGTGTCTCCCCGTGAAAAAGCCTTCCCTGGTCCCCTGCAATATGGACACCCAGTAGTATCAGCTTATAAATGCCGTGTGGGTGTGGTCAAGTCTTATTAATTTGATACCAAGTCACAGCATCTGAGCTGTTGATGGGATTCCATAAATATTATCGAGTGCATGCATGAATAAATGAATAAGTCTGGAGCTCAGCAGGCCAGCCTGGATCTGATCAACTTGGTCCCCTAGCTAACTGCATAACTCAGATGTTTACAATGAAAGGCGTGGTAAACTTGTTTTCCCTCAAATCACATTGTGCACAATGAAAAACATGGGAAGGCATCTCTTGGGTGGTTCAGATTGGCTCTCCCTGAAGCAAGAAGCACAGCTGTTTTTGTCAAAACCACACAAAGACCTCCTCAGTGGACTTCTTTGAAGCATCTACTGATCTTTAAGAAAAGTATAATTTAACAAAAGTGCTGCTTCCAGCATCTTGTCTTATTCCCTGAATTCCCTCCATGTATTTCCAGCTGTAATGTGAAATTCGACTGTGTGTTAGCCTCGATGGTTGTGAGGGCCCTACCTTGGACACTGGCTTGTCTGGGGAAAGCTGTTTTCACAGCTTTCCCTGGACAAGGTGCTAATCTCTGACAGGCTGGAATGAAAAGTTCTCCCAGCAGCTCAGACCACCCCCTGGCTGTGCTGGAGTGAAGGCATCAGTGAAAGTTAACCCCTGGGATCCATCTTTGGCATCTCCTGTGGTCTCTGCCTGCTGAGCAGAGAGGGAGCTTCAAAGTTGTTTGAGGAATAATGGAAATGTCATAGAGCCAGCTCTGTTGCTAAATGCGGTGTTTCAGATAGTAAGCAATCAGCACAAATCCCTGATATTGAAGGATGGATATCGATACCCTTCTAGAAACCTCCTCTCCATTACCTTGGCCTGGCAACACTAAGGGAAGGTCATCATTAAGGTCCCAGTGTGCTGAAGTGTAACTTCATTGTTAATTTTCTGTTGAGCCCTCATTGTGGTTGAGAGCAAATGGCTCTAGTATGACAGAGCACTTGACCTGTAGGACAGCTGGGGCAAGTCAATGATTGTAAGAGTCTCCATTGTCAATGAAGTCCAGAGGGACATTGTGTGTGAACATGCTGTGTGTGAACATACTTTGAGAAACGTAAAGCACGATACAAATAAGAGAAATTATTATGGACCACTCATAAACTACTAATTTTGAAGACGACTATGCTATCATTTAATATCCTTTTCATGTATCAGAAAGCATTTTAGAACTTCCCGATGCTTTGGTGGTATAATTCTGAACTTAACTTATTACAGTAGGCAGAGTTCCCAGGCTCCTAAACTTACATGACTTCGGTACTGTTTTAAGGGGAGCAGGACAGTTCTGAGATGATAATGGTAGATCTCACCACAAGATGGCACTGTTGATGACATTTCTTTGCCTTGATTAAAACAGACCTGACATTTGAGGGGTCCAGGTCAAGAGGAAAAAAAGGAGGCCTAAATACCACATGTTTAATTATTTAAAAGTTAAGTCAATCTAACACACAAAGTAAATAAAACGTTTCCTCTCTGGAAAAATATATCTTCCTAATGAATTGGAAGGCCAGGTACAAATTGCAAAAGCTGAGGCTCAGGTTGCAGGCAGAACAGAATGGTTGATGGAGGGTCAACATTCAGCACCCTCGTCAGCCCATCGTGCACCGTGAAGGCCTTGCACACACGTCTGTGCCCCTCAGCCTTGGGCCATCCTTGGAGGCCAGACCAGGGGAAAGGCCCCTGCATGATGTGGAAGTATGCTCAGGACTGTCTGTGCAGACACTTGTAAGAAGAAGTCATCTAGAACAAGAATCAGCTGACTTTTCTATAAAGGGTCAGATGGTGACTCTTTTAGGTTTTGTGGGCAGTACAGTCTCTGTCACCCCTAATCAACTTTGCCACCGTATCACAAAAGCAGCCATAGACAATACATAAAATGAATGGGTGTGGCTATGTTCCAATAAAACTTTAGGTACAAACACAGGTGGATTTGGATCACAGGCCATGGTTTGTAGACATGTAGTCTAGAAGCTGGGGTAAGGCTGCCAAATAAAACACAGGACACGGAGATAAACTTGAATTCCAAATAACTGAATACTTGTATAAGTAGGTTTGAAATATTGCATGGGGTAAGGAGTGCCCAGGGCCAATGAGACAGCCCTACCCTCTGCTCCCACCCCAGCTAGCATGGGCATATTTAGCAAATGAAAATATATGATGCATAGTTAAATGTGAATTTCAGATAACCATTTATTTTTAGTGTAAGTATGCCCCATGCAGTATTTGGGACCTACTTACGCAAGTAGCCAGGGAGCCGCTAAAGCACAAGCCCTAGGTCAGGGCTACACTGCCCCGGGTCTGAGGACAGTTTCAGTTTTTAAATGATAATTACATGCTCTCAAATAATAAAGAGAATATTATGTTTCCAATGTATATAGTTGATTTTCTGGGGTCTGGGCTTATACAGTCAACAAATATTTGTCAAGTTCCTAAATGTGCTGGGTACTGAGGGATATACAATGGTACCAGAAAAAAGGCATAATCCTTGTCTTCATGGGGCTTATGCAGGGGACACAGACATCACACCAATATAAATATTCACACATAAATAATCATTACAAATCAGAGGGGCCATGAAGAAAAGAAGAGTAACAGGGGAGACAAATCAATCAGGGGGGCATGGAAGCAGACTGAGAGGGAGGTCTGAGCTTAGACGTAAAGGGGCGCTAGGCATTGCCAGGGGAAGCAGAGAGGAGAGGAACCTCCTGAGTGAAAACCCTGAGCTGGGGCAGGAGAGCGGTCAGTGATGAGTAGGAGGGGACTCAGCCAGGCCTGTGAGCAGCTCCCATCTATTTAAAATGCAGCCGGAAGCTCCCACGGGGTGTTTAAAAGCGAGGGAATATGATCGAATTCTCATTTTAAAAGCTCACATTTGTTGATTGTTCCTGCAGAGTGGATGGGACAGGAGGAAGAGAGGGGAGACTGTGCAGGGCAGTGCAGTCATTCTGGGAAGAGGGATTGGTGAGAAGGGCACAGCTTTGAGAAGCCTGGGCAAGGGCTAGGGGATGGGGCAGGGACAAGAGACAGGGGTGTCTGAATCAGCTCCTGGGCTTCTGGCTTTGCTGAAGAGAGAAAACATGAAGGAGATGCAGGCTTGGGGAAAAGATGGGCATTTCAGCGATTGATGTATTAAGTGGGAGATGCTGTTTATACCACTGAGTGGACATATCAAGGGAGCAAGTAGATAAACAGCCCTCTGTATCCACAGGTTCCATGTCTATGAATTCAGCCAACCTCAGTTCACGGAAAAAGCAATACAACACAACTACTTACATAGTAGCGTTTACATTGTATTAGGTATTATAAGTAATCTAGAGATGATTTAAAGCATATGGGAGGATGTATACAGCCTGTATACAAATAATATGCCATTCTGTATAGTGGACTTGTGCATCGCATCTGCAGATTTTAGTACTCTCGGGGTCCTGGAGCCAGGAGATATGACTGTACTTGTCTGCAGCTCAGAAGAGAGGTCAGGGCTACAAATGGAAGGGGGCAGGTGGCTGAAGTCCTAAGGGAGGCATTTGTAGCCGTGAGAGTAGCTGGGACCTTCCTGGTAAAAAGGGAAAGGTGTCTGAGGTGGGTTCCCAGGCACATCAATGTTTAGGGGAAGAGGAGGCAGCAGAGAAGGAAAACAAGCAAGAGTTGTGTGTGCAGCCAAAAGATGGGAATGCGTTAAAAAGTTATGTTTCTGACCATTACCAAATACATCCTTTTTCCTTGAGAACTCGTAAGGCCCTCCTCGTGGCCTCTCTTACCTATTTTGTTGCTATATATGTGATGGTAGGAAGATAAAGCAGATGATCGAAAGATAAGAACACATCCATCGACAGCCATTACAGCCACTCCCATTAGTATTTACATACTCACTGATAAAGGAGTAAGTAAAAAGATGAATGGGTGACTTTTGAATAACTGAAGGAAAATCTTCATTCCCTGAAACTTCTTGGTTAGGAAATAGATTTTGAATCCTCTTTAAAGGGTTTTCCTTAACAAAATGGCAGCTAGTAAAGTAAAGGTAGAGGCTCCCTGAACAAATCTAATGTGCGTTGGCATTTCCCCGCCTTGAAGGGCTGCCCTCCCGTGGGACCTCCGTCAAGCACACTGGGCTCAGGAGCCCGGAAGAGTCAGTCCTAAGCTCAACTCACTGGGATGATGGGTGCCATGTGCTGCTCTGACCACCTACGGGAACTTGTGGAGCTCCTGTGACTCAGATTAGTGATATTTCTTATTTCCTGGTAAATAACCTTGTGTTTTGACCTGTGACAACACGAAATGTTAACAAAGCCATGAGGAAATTAAAATCCCTTGATGTAGGTTGGAGGCTGCCTAAGTGGACCCTGTCCAGGTGACAAAAGGTCTGCTACACCCTGGGAAGAAACAAAGAAAGAGAAAAGTCACAGAGTAAATAGCCACATGGTGAAATGCCAAAGTACAAGAGTTTATTGAGACCAAAGAGGTACCTTTTACATCAAAGAATTCCCGGCTAAAGGTCACTAACAGGTCCAAACACCAACTAATACAGGTAAAATGGAAGCTGATGGTTAAAAGAAGACCTGGGGGTGATTGCTGTATTGGAATAAAATCTGGTGAGCAACAGTACTTTTATTATTTTATCTGTAGAACTTTAGAGTTTTCAGAATGCTTTTCCATATATAATCACCTCATTTTTTCAGAAACCTAACAACTGGTAGTCATAGCAGGGATTAGGATTTGGCAGACAAGCAGAAGGAGAAAGGCTCAGAGAAGTTAAGCAATTTGCCTAAGGTCACAGAGCAACCTGGTCAGGTGGTTGTCAGAACCCAGGTTGTTGACCAACCAGTTGGTCAACGTTCTAGATCAATATCTTTCAGAACAATATTAGATCACAAAATGAGATCAACAGGAGGCCTCAGTGATTCCACGAAGAATTTTCTGCCCAGGCATTAGCCAAATTCTATGGCTGATACACGACTGTCTAACAACACCAGGGGTCTGTATAAATAGAAGCCATCAGTGAAGACACAGCAGTACATTCCAAAAGAGGCATCACAAGGAAAGATCACATTTTCCAAGCCAAACAAGGTACTGGCTATTACTGGAAGCCGTGAAGTAAGGCAACATTAATATCAGTTTGTTGCTACTTACTGTGCTGTCCACTCCTAAGAAAGGAGGACACAGCCAGACTGCTTCGCAGAGTGGCTCCCTGCTGGGATCTGCGGAGCTTGATAGAGTCAATAATACCTCATCTCCCTCAAATCATTTGACCACCTCTCTTGGTTCTTTTATGAAAACCTGCAGAAGAGTTAACCACCAACCTTCCAGAAATGCCATCTAACTCCTGCCCTGAACTGGCCAAGTCTTGGTGTGAATAGGATGGGAGTGAGAGAAGAGGCTGAGGTGCAGCTAGCAATCCTGGCCAGCACAGGGACATAAGATCCCCAAATCCTCAAGGGCAAGGATCAAGCTTGAGGGCAGGCTAAGTTTTGGACTTTACTCCTCTTACATCAATTACCAAACATGGTCATGCAACTAGCACTCAGTGACAGCTTGCTAAACTGAATTACCCTAAAAGTATGTAAGATAGACAAAATAGAGAGGATGATTACTCAAAAAGACATGGCTTCCCCTACAAATCAATAAGAAAAAGGCAACCCAAAGAAAAACAAGCAAAACATCTGAACAGACACCTCACAGAAACAATATCCAAATGGGCAATAAGCATATCAATAGGTGCTCAACATTGGTAGTGCCAGAGAAATGCTAATTAAAACCACCTGAGATACCATCTCATACCTGTTGGAAGATCTAAAATAGAAGAGACTGAGTTCACACTCTAGAAGCTTGTACAATTCATATATGTCCGGAAATCATTTGATAGCCCCTACTGCAGCTAAATATATACATATCCCATCACTCAACAGTGCTACACCTGGTACATACCCACCGTAAATGCATACATGTGTTCACCAAAAGGCATGAACTAGAATGCTGAGAACACCATTATTTAGAATAGCCCCAAACTGGAAACTGCCCAAATGTCTATTAACAGTATGCTAAATAAGTAATGGTATATTCACAAATTTAAATATTATACAGCAGTGAAAATGAACAAACTACCTGTATGTAGGTGAATCTTGCCAATGTAATGTTGAGCAAAAGAAGCTGAAAGGGGACATGCTATATCATTACACTTACAGGAAGTCCAAAAGTGGGCAAACCTACTCTAGGGTATTAGACGTTAATATGGTCACCTGTAAGGGGTAATGACTATGAGGAGGGTTCTTGGGGTGCCCATCCTGTCTTGTTTCTTGATCTGGGTGCTGGTTACATGAGTGTGTTCAGTTTACGAACATTCTTTCAGCTGTACATTTGTGATTTATGCATATTTCTGAATGCATTTTATACTTCCAAAACACCTTTTTAAATTGTATATTTTTTTTATTATATCTAGAGATCGGCTCTCGTTCTGTCACCCAGGCTGGAGTGCAATGGCATAATCATAGCTCACTGCAACCCCAAACTCCTGGGCTAGAGCAGGCTTCCAGCCTCAGTCGCACAAGTAGCTGGGACTACAAACACAGTGATCACAAAATGTAATAATTTTAAAATCACACTTTGTTTTTCCACAGGAGTTTGTTGTTTGTTCCTTAAGCAAATATTGATTTATCTCCTCCTTTCTGGACATCAACAACCAGCTCAAAAATCTTTTTTAAGGAAAAAAAAAAATTACCAGCATTTTTAATTCCACCACTGCTGTCACCCAACCAGGTGCAGCCTGGGAAGGGCAGAAGAAAAAGAAAACTTCTTCTCCCCTCCATTACCTCCCATTGCACAGCCCTTTCTTGGTTGCTTTTTCTCTTTTCCCTTTTTTATTTACTTTTGGACTTAGATCTTACCCCTTTTAGAAAGCCGAATAAGAGGGAAGCTTTGAGACTAGCATGATGTTGGAAACCTGGGTCCCTGGAGGACGTCCATGGCACACTGGACGTTTTGGTGGTGGATCACATGGCAGGGACGAGAGGCAGGGTGAAATCCTGGAGGCCCTGCATGGACTGTGATGCCGCTTATTGTTGCCAGCACCAGGCAGGCTCAACCCTCCTCTTTAGAGAGGTATTAGGAGCAACAGCTGGTTGGTTGAGAGCTGCTGTTTCAATGGTTGAAGCAAGAAATCATAGACATCTTGAAAATGAGGTTTCATCATTTCCTCCTTTTCTCTCCACTATATCCACATGTAAGTGATAATACAGTGGCCGATGCAAATGTCATAAAAGCGTGAAGATGAAAATGGAGCAAGTGGCTGGGGTTAGCTGGGAAGAAGACGTAGCCAAGGGAAAGAGAGGAATGCAAGCATCGGTCATTAATCGTGGCCAAATAAAGCTGATATTTAACAGGAAGGATACCATCAGGCACCCATTGAGAGCTTCAGGGGGCTTGGTTCCCTCTGTGATTACTAAAGCCAGCTTTGATCATTTAAAAATCACATTTTGTTTTTCCAGAGGCGTTTGGTCTTTATTCCTTAAGCAAACATTGATTTATCTCCTCCTTTCTGGGCAGAGATTCCTGTCGTATAACCGCTCTGGCTAAAACAACTCTTTCTGTGCTCCAAAGTCTCAGTAGCCTGCTTGCAGGAAGAGAATATTTTAGTCTCTTGGAGCTGCCAACAGGCAAATAGAAGGTAAAGAAAAGACTGCCACCCCCACCCCCTAGGTTTGGAACCATCAGAAACCTGAGCTCAGACTTTATAAATACAGGCAGCAGCAGGGATGTCACACTCACAAAAACCACTGGATGCTACAGCCTTCGGAAGTTCTTGTTTGGATGACCTCAGTCAATAAATATCAGCAAGGTCAAAACTCAGACCTTGAAAGTGTGGTGGAAACAAACTGTCTTCATTTGAAACTGCTGAAGGCAGGCTCCTCAAGTGTGGGAGACCTGGAGTCTAAAGCCTTGAGATCTCAGAACTGGGAAATTCCTGAGAAAAAAGAGAAAAGGAAGCTGGACCAAGGAGGGGGTGTCCCTGAGCTGAATCTGGAGGGTTGCAGCTGACATCCCTGCTCCTCGAGGCAGAGTTCCTGGACCCACTCCCCCACCACCCCCACAGAGGGCACATGTGAGCAGTTGGAAAACCACCAGACCAGATGTGGTCTGGAGGCTGAATAGACTCCTTCCCCATTACCCTCACCCTCACCCCCATGAAGGCGGGTAAAGTTGCCAGAGAGCCATCCTTCCCTGGGAGGGGGACAGCATCTCAATCGCAGATCATTCTTTATGTCTTTTAAAGACACTTGCTTCCTCCCAGCTTCTGGCTTTTGGTATATATTTGGTAGCAGAGGCACGTTTACTTAGGATTAGAGGAAAGGTTCTGATACTGCCTGCAAGCATCTGCAGCCTGAGTAAAGGCAAGAGCGGGAGGCTTTACTGAAGCCATCCCAGTGATTCTGTAGGGCGCAGTGATCCCAGTGAATCTCTACACCCTCAGGGTTAACAGCACACACCATTCAAAACCACATTGGCCTCTCCCTCCATGGTGAAACTGTTCCTACCATGTGCCAGGCACTGTAATGGGCTCCAAGGAGCAAAAATAAGTAAGGTCCTATTTTGTTTTTGCCTTCACAGAACTGGTAGAACAGGCAAACAGACACACCCAAGCTAAGTTTTAACACCATGGGCTAAGAACCACAATGGAGATAGAACACAGTATGATGGAAATACAAAGGAAGGCTGAGTCAGTTCTCATGGGAGGGGTGGGGCCGGGCAGGCCAGCAGGAAGAGCCTCTCATGAACTCTCTATTGAATTAATCAGTTGATTAATTTTAAATAAGAAGGTAGCATTTAAGCTGTATGTTGAAGTATAAATAGGAATTCTTCAGCCCAACAAGAGAGTGGCACCCCTAGCAGAAAGAAAATTTGAGCTACAGCTACCTTTAAGATGGTGCTTCCCAGATTAGACATCTTATGCTCAGGAAGCCACTTCTGTGAGTCAAGGCACACCCAGAGCCATAGAATAAGGCTCACGTGCCTTTTCAGCGATGTTCATTTTGCTTAAATATCTGGGTAACATAAGCTACAACAAGAAGTGAAATAAAGGCACAAGCAAAATTTTTTGATTGGGTTTTTTTGGAGACAGTGTCGCACTCTGTCATCCAAGTTGGAGTGCAATGGCACAATCATAATTCACTGCATCCTTGAACTCCTGGGCTCAAAGAATCCTCCGTCTCAGCCTCCAGAGTAGCTAGGACTACAGGCATGTGCCACCACACCCAGCTAATTAAAAAAAATGTACCGATAATGTATTGCTATGGTGCCCACACTAGTATCAAGCTTCTGGCCTAAAGGAATCCTCCCCCCTCAGCGTCTCAAAGTGCTGGGATTACAAGTGTGAACCACTGTACCTAGCTGACATAAATTTGTAAGATAAAGCATTAGCCCTCAAAAAAAATAATACTATATGGGAGCAGAGTGGTGGGGTTCTGCCTTCTGCTACAGACCCAGGTCACAAGGTCAATGTCTCTTTCATCTGTCATTTGGGATATTCTGGAGGAAAGGAAGAGAAGCCAGGTTTACATATAATCTGGGGATCAGGGTGTTGTGAGGTAGTCCAGTGGCTGATCAGGGCCAGGCAGCCAGATTCACACAGTGATGGCCTTCACAGAGCATGTGAGTGAGTTTGAGCTGTACCTGGTAGGTAGAAGAGAGTCCCTGGCAGCCTTCCCAGACAAGGTGACTGTGCTGCTTAAGCTGCACCGTGATCCTCACCCCACAGACTTGCTGTCTGGACAACATAACTAAACCACAGTGCTGACCTAGCCATGCCCCTGCTCAAGACCCCCAGGGACTTCTTGTGGCTGCGGAATGAAGTCCAAATCATATACAAACCTGGCCTGCAATGTTAGAGAATGGATTGTAAGCAACAAGACTGATGGTCAGGAAATGGGTGAGCAGCCTGGGGAGCTGTTGGAGGCTGAGGCAAGGAAGCACAGTGGGAGCGGAGAGAAGCAGATGGCATTTGAGGTCCTCATTGTTCTCTAACTTGCCATTGCCACCTCCATCAATTTTTCTACATTTGAATCAAGCTAAATGACTCACTACTACTCCTGCTTCCTACAACACATTTTTCTCATTCTATTCCTTCTACCTGAAATGTCCTTTCCTGACCCCATCTCCTTCTGATGAAAAGGACACCTGTCCTTCAGGGTTGAGCTCTAATAATCCTGGAAGCCTTATACTGAGCAACTGACATGTGCTACGCACCATGCTACGTGCTTTGCTTACTCTCTAATCTCTCTTCCCTGCAAAGTGAGTATCACTATCTCCATTTGCAGTTAAGGGAATGGAACATCAATGAGGCTAGGTAACCAACTCAAGGCCACTTTGCTTGCAAGAGACAGAGCCAGAATTTGAATCCTGAAGTAGCTGATGATAAACCTGTATTCCTTCTACAACCCCATACTACCTGCTCCTTCAACTGACTTTCCCACATAACAAAGTCTATACATGAGTTGAATTCCTCCCAGATTTTCTCAATATAGACTGGCACCTCTCTAGATGTGTAGCGTTATTAGCATTGTGGGGTATGATGAAGCAGATGTGGGTGGACGGGAAGACGTCTACCTTTTTTATTTAATTTCTTTTTAATCAAGATGGGGCCTCACTCTGTCACACAAGCTGGAGTGCAGTGGTGTGATCTTGGCTCACTGCGCCCTCCGCCTCCCAGGCTCAAGTGATCCTCCCACCTCAGCCTCTCAAGCAGCTGGGATTACAGGCCTGTGCCACCACGCCTGGCTAAAGATCACCTTTAAGAACAACACGGTTCCATACTCTGGCTTCAACTCTAGCAGCTGTGTGGCTTTAGACAAGTCACTTCACAAAACCAAGTCACACTTAATGGGATGATTGGGAAACTAAATGGAATAATACAAATGAAGCTTGGCAAATGAGTATGCGCTCAATGATTGGCTCCTCCTCCCTCGTCCATGACACTTGGTCAGTAAATGTTTTAAAGGCTGAAGGAACAAAATGCTGTGACATCACTTGATCATTTCATCTACATAAAGCTTTGAAAAATGGAAGCCCTATGTTTGGGTCCCAACCCCCCACCCCCAACACGTACACACACACACACACACACACACACACACACACACACACACAGAGCTTTCAAATACTCTACAACATATACTTTCAAGTAAATTAAAACCCATTTTGGGAGGCTCTTAGACCTGCCAATCCTGGAGCCCAGGCTCTGAGTGCAGTTCCATCCCAGAGCCCACAGTGTGCTGTGCCTGTGAGGGCTGTCCTGCCTCAGGGCTGGAGTCTGTATCTCACCAGGTGCTTGCAGAAGAAAGGGCCCCGAGATGCCCTTTATCCTCCCTCCCACCTGGCTCAACCAATCACCAAGCCTGTGGGTACTACCATCCGCTTCTCTCCCTCCCTTCTATCCTCTTTGGGTTCTCCCATCCACTTATCTCCTCTGCCCTCTGTGGTTAGAGCTCTTTCATTTTCCTGCCTCTGGCTCATTTCCCTGCCTCCTGCCTCCTGCCTCCGGCGTCACTGATTGCCCTGAATTCTTGACATTGCAGCCAGGGTGATAATTCTAAAATGCAGAGCCATCAGATCTTGTCCCTACTAAAATCTTTCAGTGCTCGCTACTTACTCAAAAGCAAATATGTACTGAGCATCTACTATGTGCCAGTCACCAATCTAGCTATGGTGGAGATACAGCGGGAACAAAATGAAGCCTGCCCTCTTGAAGGTCAAACTCTTCAAGTGCTGTTGAGAAGGTTCATGGGTGTCCGGGCCCTCCTTTCTTCCCAGCCTTGTTTATTCCCCCCATTTCCCTGGCATCCTCCACTCCAGCCACACTGAGTCTACATCTCACCAACACAGCTAGCACTTTCTCACTTCTGGGCCTTTGCATATACACTTCCCTCTGCACAGAGCGTCTTTTCCCTATGCGTCGTCCCTGCCACTTGACTACCAGCCCCTCTTCATCTTCCCAGTCTCAGCCTCAAGGTCACCTCCTCCAGAGAGCCTCCCTTAACCTCCAAAGGCACTGGGTGCCCCTGCCTGGTGCACCCTTAGCACTGTGTGTTTTCTTGACTCTCCTTGAAGTCAGAGACCATGTTTTACATTAGCTTTTTATATTTCTGTCTCCCAAGGGCATAGCACAGTATCTGAGGCTACTATTCCACTTGTTGATGAAATGAATAGTTGAAGCAGCCAGTCCAGCCTGCAACAGAAAGTGTGCTGAGGGCTCCCCAGGTATAAATACCCTTAGGCAGTCCCTACTGAGCATCTGAAGTCTTGGAGGGGCTGAGGGGGAAGAGGAAAGGAGTAGAGAGGCTGAACAACAGGTGTTTGGCAGCCATCCGGCCTCCCTCCTCCGTCCTCCAACACAGCGCAAATCCAAATTCAGTGTGAATCTACTCGGCATCTGGATGATGGAAATGGCATTTTCTTTCTTGCCAGGCCAATGCACAGGGCCCATCGTTTCTATGACATTTTAATGAACTTTTTTTTTAGACAGAGTCTCACTGTGTCGCCCAGGCTGGAGTACAGTGGCCTGATCTCAACTTACTGTAGCCTCTGCCTCTGGGGTTCCAGTGATTCTCCTCCCAGGAAGCTAGGATTACAGGCAGGCACCACCACACCCAGCTAATATTTGTATTTTTAGTAGAGGCAGGGTTTCACCATGTTGGCCAGGCTGGTCTCGGACTCTTGACCTCAGATGATCCACTCGCCTCAGCCTCCCAAAGTGCTGGGATTACAGGCATGAGCCTCCATGCCTGGCCAACTTTTAATGAACTTTATCCAAGAATTTGTGTTAATAAGGAGCATCTGGTAGACCTGGTTGGGAAAGGTATGTTTTGGTGGGGGGAGTCTTTGTGCCTTCAGAAGGGAATCGTCAGAGAGTGGGTGCAGCCTTGAGTCACATCGAGAACCCAACGTCCTTCAGTTTTTTCATCCTGGTAAGCGTTTTTCAGGTCTGCTGCGTTTTGGCACCTATCGGCAAGGCTATTTTAAAGCACATAAAATCTGAAAATAAATGGAGAAGGGCTGTGGCAGAGGAAGGCTGGTTTGGCAAGGACTGCCGCTTGTGAGTTAGCACTGGCACCACAGGACCCTGCAGCCGAGAGCAAAGACAAGGCTAGAGGCAAGAGCTTCACGTGGGGGTCACACTCATACCCTTGGCCTCCTCCATCCTCACTGGAGGAGACACTGATGCCACACATCCAGGGCCTCCTGCTTCTCGCTGGAATCTGAAGGATAGGGTTGTGGGGAGAGGAGCAGTAAGAAGCAGCTAATTTGACTATTGGGGAGAGATGCTAACATCCAACCTATGCCCCAGCCCTACCCCATGCCAGGCCGTTGCCAGTACCTGCAAGCCAGGTGGTTGCTCCCAGACTCAGATGGCCTCTTTTTGACTCAGGTGGTCAAAATCTGATAGCAGAGAGTACCTAATCTCCCGTCTTATTTTCAGCTATATCCTGCCTCATTCTGTCCCACCAGCCTTGTACTCCATCCGTCTAACCTGTTCCTGGTCACCCTGGAACCATGAATTGAATGACTGCAGTGTGGCTGAGGAGTAAGCAGGGGTCCTTGGGGCAGGAGTCTGAGGAACAGGGGTTCACTGGGTAGAGACTGGAGAGTAGGGACTTGTGGGGCAGGAGTCTGTGCGGCAGGGACCCATGGAGTAGGGGCCATGGCTTCCCTAGAGAACCCAGAGCATGGAAGAAATCAGGATGAGCCACAGCTCTGATTCACAGGGCATCAGGGCTGCAGAGGCACATGAGGACTAGGAGCTGATGGGCCTTGTGTGCTGATAAAGCCAGTGAGAATCATTAGAGACCTAGCAAACAGCACTTTTCAGGTGACCTGTGTGGCATGTCCCAGCAAATGCAGAGGATGGAGAAGGGTCATTTTCTGTGCCACCTGCTAGAGTGAAGCAGGCCCAGGTACCATTCAACCCCTTTCACTGAAGTACGGGCTTGATTCTAGGGCAGCAAATGCATGTTCTGTGGGTCCTACTCCTTTTTGAGACTCCTGCCTTCCCCTTGACCTTCAAGTTCAGCAATGATAAAAATACCAGACCTCCCACAGGTCTCTAGGGAGGGCAGGCCCACTCATCTCAGAAAGGCACAATCGTTAGTGTCATCTCATTAAACTGAAAACTGCTGCTGACTCAGGCTGGAGCTGCTAAGGGTGCTGCCTCCTGGCTTCTCCATGGCCTTCCCTGGGAGCTCCCCATGGTGGGATGAAAACATGAAGGTGAACAGGACAGGAAGGGGTCCTGAGCCAGGTGGCCTGCTGCTGTCAGGCACTGGGCTGCAGGCAATGAGAGTACTGAGTTATTATTTGGCATTAAGGTATTACTGGCATTAAGAAGGTATTAATGCCTTCTTACAAGAGGAAATCCAATACCGCCAGGCCTGCCTTACAAGAGCTCCTGAAAGAAGCACTAAACAAGGAAAGGAACAACCAGTACTAGCCACTCCAAAAACGTACCAAATGGTAAAGACCATCAACACAATGATGAAATAGCATCAACTAATAGACAAAACAAGTATCTAGCATCAAAATGGCATGATCAAATTTACATATAACAATATTAACCTTAAATGTAAATGGGCTAAATGCCCCAATCAAAAGACACGGACTGGCAAATCGGATAAAAAGTCAAGACCCATTGGAGTGCTGTATCCAGGAAACCCATCTCACATGCAAGGATACACATAGGCTCAAAATAAAGGGATGGAGGAAGATTTATCAAGCAAATGGAGAGCAAAAAAAAGCAGGAGTTGCAATTCTCACCTCTGATAAAATAGACTTTAAACCAACAAAAATCAAAAGAGACAAAGAAGGGCATTACATAATGGTATAAGGATCAATGCAACAAGAAGAGCTAACAGTCCTAAATATATACCCGCCCAACACAGGAGCACCCAGATACATAAAGCAAGTTCTTAATGACCTACAAAGAGACTTAGATTCCCACACAATAATAGTGAGAGACTTTAACATTCCACTGTCAATATTAGACAGAACAATGAGATAGAAAATTAACAAAGATATCCAGGACTTGAACTCAGATCTGGACCAAGCAAACCTGATAGACATCTACAGAAATCTCCACCCCAAATCCACAGAATATACATTCTTCTCAGCACCACATCACACCTACTCTAAAATTGACCACATAATTGGAAATAAATCACTCCTTAGCAAATGCAAAAGAATGGAAATCATAAACAGTTTCTCAGACCACAGTGCAATCAAGTTAGAATTCAGGATTAAGAAACTAACTCAGAACCACACAACTTCATGGAAACTGAACAACTGGCTCCTAAATGTTGACTGGATAAACAATGAAATGAAGGCAGAAATAAAGATGTTCTTTGAAACCAATGAGAACAAAGGCACAACATACCAGAATCTCTGGGACACATTGAAAGCAGTGTCTAGAGGGAAATTTATAGCAATAAATGCCAACATGAGAAGCAATGAAAGATCTAAAATTGACACCCTATCATCACAATTGAAAGAGCTAGAGGAGCAAGATCAAAAAAACTCAAAAGCTAGCAGAAGACAAGAAATAACTAAGATCAGAGCAGAACTGAAGGAGATAGAGACACAAAAAACCCTTCAAAAAATCAATAAATCCAGGAGCTGGTTTTTTTGAAAAGATCAACAAAATAGACAGACCGCTAGCCAGATTAATAAAAAAGAAAAGAGAGAGGAATCAAATAGATGCAATAAAAAATGAAAAAGGGGATGTCACCACTGATTCCACAGAAATACAAACCACCATCAGAGATTACTACAAGCAACTCTATGCACATAAACCAGTAAACCTGGAAGAAATGGATAAATTCCTGGACACTTGCACCCTCCCAAGCCTAAACCAGGAAGAAGTTGAAACCCTGAATAGACCAATAACAAGGGTTGAAGCTGAGGCAGCAATTATTAGCCTACCAACCAAAAAAAGCCCAGGTCCAGATGAGTTCACAGCTGAATTCTACCAAACGTACAAAGAGGAGTTGGTACCATTCCTTCTGAAACCATTCCAAACAATCCAAAAAGAGGGATCCTTCCCAAATCATTGTATGAGACCAGCATTATCCCGATACGAAACCCCGGCAGGGACTCAACAAAAAAAGAAAACTTCAGGCCAATATCCATGATGAACATAGATGCAAAAATATTCAATAAAATACTGGCAAACCAAATGCAACAGCACATCAAAAAGCTTATCCATCACAATCAAGGAGGCGTCATCCCAGGGATGCAAGGCTGGTTCAACACAGGCAAGTCTATAAACGTAATTCACCACATAAACAGAACCAAACACAAAAACCACATGATTATCTCAATAGATGCAGGGAAGGCCTTCAACAAAATTCAACAGCCCTTTATGCTAGAAACTCTCAATAAACTAGATATTGACAGAACGTATCTCAAAATAATAAAAGCTATTTATGACAAACCCAGAGCCAATATCATACAGAATGGGCAAAAACTGGAAGCATTCCCTTTAAAATCTGGCACTAGACAAGGATGCCCTCTCTCACCACTCCTATTCAATATAGTATTGGAAGTTCTAGCCAGAGCAATCAGGCAAGAAAAAGAAATAAAGTGTATTCAAGTAGGAAAGGAGGAAGTCAAATTGTCTCTATTTGCAGATGACTTGATTGTATATTTAGAAGACCCTATCATCTCAGCCCAAAATCTCCTGAAACTGATAAACAACTTCAGCAAAGTCTCAGGATACAAAATCAATGTGCAGAAATCACAAGCATTCCTATACACCAATAACAGTCTTAAAGAGAGCCAAATCAAGAATGAACTGCATTCACAATTGCTACAAAGAGAATAAAATACCTAGGAATACAACTAACAAAGGATGTAAAGGACCTCTTCAAGGAGAACTACAAACCACTACTCAAGGAAATAAGAGAGGACACAAACAGTTGGAAAAACATTCCATGCTCATGGTTAGAAAGAATCAATATTGTGAAAATGGCCATACTGCCCAAAGTAATGTATAGTTTCAGCGCTATCCCCATCAAGCTACCTATGACCCTCTTCACAGAACTGGAAAAAATCACCTTAAACTTCATGTGGAACCAAAAGAGAGCCCACATAGCCAAGTCAATTCTAAGCAAAAAGAACAAAGCTGGAGGCATCATGCTATCTGACTTCAAACTATACTACAAGGCTACAGTAATCAAAACAGCATGGTACTGGTACCAAAACAGAGATATAGACCAGTGGAACAGAACAGAGGCCTCAGAGGCAATGCCACACATCTACAACCATCTGATCTTTGATAAACCCAGCAAAAACAGGCAATGGGGAAAGGATCCCCTGTTTAATAAATGGTGGTTGGACAACTGGCTAGCCATGTGCAGAAAGCAGAAACTGGACCTCTTCCTGACACCTTTCACTAAAATTAACTCCAGATGGATTAAAGACTTAAACATAAGACCTAACACCATAAAAACCCTAGAAAACCTAGGCAAAACCATTCAGGACATAGGCATAGGCAATGACATCATGACTAAAATACCAAAAGCATGGGCAATAAAAGCCAACATAGACAAATTGGTTCTAATTAAACTCCAGAGCTTCTGTACAGCAAAAGAAACAATCATTAGAGCGAACTGGCAACCAACAGAATGGGAAAAAAATGTTTGTAATCTCCCTATCTGACAAAGGGCTAATATCCAGAATCTACAAAGAACTAAAACGGATTTACAAGAAAATAACAAAAACCCATTTAAACGTGAGTGAAGTACATGAACAGACACTTTTCAAAAGAAGACATATATGTGGCCAACAAACATAAAATAATGCTCATCATCACTGGTCATTAGAGAAATGCAAATCAAAACTACATTGAGATACCATCTCACGCCAGTTAGAACAGCAATCATTAAAAAATCTGGAGACAACAGATGCTGGAGAGGATGTGGAGAAATAGGAACACTTCTACATTGTTGGTGGGAGTGTAAATTAGATCAACCATTGTGGAAGACAGTGTGGCGATTCCTCAAGAACCTAGAAATAGAAATTCCATTTGACCCAGCAATCTCGTTACTGGGTATATATCCAAAGGATTATAATTTTTTCTATTATAAAGACACATGCACACGTATATATATCGTGGCACTGTTTACAATAGCAAAGACCTGAAACCAACTCAAATGCCCATCGATGACAGACTGGACAAGGAAAATGTGGCACACATACACCATGGAATACTATGCAGCCATAAAAAACAATGAATTCGTGTCCTTTCTAGGGACATAAATGAATCTGGAAACCATCATTCTTAGCAAAGTGTCACAAGAACAGAAAATCAAACACCACATGTTCTCACTCATAGGCAGGTGTTGAACAATGAGAACCACATGGACACAGGGAGGGGAGCATCACCCACTGGGGTCTGTTGGGGGGGGACTAGGAGAGGGACAGTTGGGGGTAGGGAGTTGGGGAGAGATAACATGGGGAGAAATGCCAGATATAGGTGACAGGGATGGAGGCAGCAAACCACATTGCCATGTATGTACCTATTCAACAATCCTGCATGTTCTGTACATGTACCCCAGAACCTAAAATGCAATAAAATATATATATATATATAAAATTACACACACAAAAAAAGAATTTAGTCATGTGACCTTTTAAGAAAGCCTGGAAAACATCGTCTCTATGAGACTGCCCGGCTAAAATTCAGGGGCTCTATGAAAGAGAAAGCAGGTGTGGGAACAGTTGACAGCCTCTGTTACATTGATTAAGACAGAACCCTGCCCATGGAGAATGTACAGTGTGCAGACCAAGAAACCACGGCAATGCAGTGGCCAAGAAAAGCAGCACTATTCATTTACTCAAGAAACATTTATTTATTAAGGCCTACATGCATTCAGGAAATAGATGTGAAAGTACAGTCCTCTCCCTCAGTGGGCTCATGGTCTTAGGGTACAAAGTCATCGAATGTACCAGGTGCTTGCTATGGTTTAAAGGTTTGTCCACTCTAAAACTCATGTTGAAATGTAACAGTACTGAGTGGGACCTTTAAGAGATGGTTAGCCTTCCCTCATGGGTAGGATTAATGCCACTATAAAACGGTGAGTTCAGCCGTGTTTTGCCACTTTGCACTCCCTCCTTCTGCCATGTGAAGGTGAAGCATTCCTCCCCTCACCCGGGATGAAACATTCAGGATGCCATCTTGGAATCAGAATTACTAAACCTGCTTGCACCTTGACCTTTAACTTCCCAGCATCCAGAACTATGAGCCAATAAATTTCTCTTTATAAATTGCCCTGTTTGTGGTATTTTATTACAGTAGCACATAACGGACTAAGTGCTGTAAAGGAAACATTTGTTTATTCACCACACCCCTGCTGCATAATATTCCATGCACCTGTCCTAGGGCTCTAGGGATAAAAGACACAACGCTTTCCCTCAAAGTGACTCACTCTTTAAAAGGAGAGACAGACACCTAATCAGACAACTGCAATCTGCATGGTTAATGCTGTGACTGTGATAAGGCCAGGGACCCTTAACACAGCCTGGAGCTCTTGCAGGACCAGAGAGCCTTCCCAATGCTTTAACACTAGGTGGGACCCCAGAGTCTTGGTGCAACCCCGGGGAGCAGCCTGTAAATGACTGAAATTGAGTTTCTCACAAGCCCAGCTAGGAGGATCAAAGTTGGATCTAGATTTATATTTTAAACAATACAGGCAAAAAATATATTATTTGCACACTGGGTTATACACTAAGATTTATTTCCACCACACAAGTGTAACTCTAGGAAACTATGGGCTCAGAAGGCCGAACCTGGACGATTCCCAGAGGCAGGAAATAGGTTTAGAGTGTTCAGAGGATGCACAGTGAGTGATTCATTTACCTCCTCCGCATCCCAGAACTTCACAGTGTTACTCCCGCCAGATGGGAATGTGATGGCTATTGGGTGGGGGTAAAGTAAAGGCTGTGTGCCCTGAGCCAGCCACTCCCTTTGAATCTCCCCCAAGGACAAAGTCCACAGCCCCTGGAAAACTTGTTCTTGAGTTTTATTATCTCGATGGCCAAAAACATTATTTGTCTAACCAAAATCACTACTACCTTGAATTAAAATCCACTTTTTCTTATTTGGGCTTTGAAGGGCTAGGACAGTGTTTGTCGCCCTAAATTATGAGAAAATGCTTTCTAAGCTATCAAGTCTCATAAAAATATTAAGTGGTTTTGTTTTCATCATAGGTAAGATCATGTAGCAGGTGAGGTGGAAGCTAAATTTTATTGAATAACACAGCCCTTGCCAGCAACTTTGCTAAGCACATTATGTACATTACCTTCCTGTAAACTTACCATAGCCCTGCCAGGTAAGCATTACTTTACTCATTTTCCAGACGGGAAAATGAAGCACAGAGAGGTCAAGTAACTTGCCCATGGTCATACAGCTAGTTTGTGGCAGAGCCAGGACTAGAACCCAGGTCTGTGTGACTCTTTTCAATCTTCCATAATCCAAGAAGATTGTAATTAGGTCATCCATAGTCTTTTCTTCTCTAATTAGGTCATCCATAGTCTTTTCTTCTCTATGTTAAGCAACTCTAGCTCTATTTAACTTTTTATTCTTTTTATGATGGATATTTCATCTGATAGAATATCTGACAGTTTTTGAAGATTAAAAGCTATTCTTGAGAGGTACAAATAGGTGGAATTGTCTTAGGAGCTTAGTATATTATAACCTCTGAGGATAGTTTAAATCTTAAAATCCTACTACTCCTGGGATCTTAAGACAATTATGTCCATTTGGGGTCACATGTGAAGTGCTTAAAACAAAAGTGAAGACATATTGTCAATGAGTTTTATTGTGTCATAATAAAAACTTCATTAATGAATTTTGAAAAACTTAATATCCAGCCATCAAAACCATTTGGAATGCATAATGTTTGTGTGTCAGGGGAAGGGGGTGGTATGCCTGAGGAAGGGGAATTCTTGCATACATTTGTTCTCCATAGTTAATTCTGCCGCCTCACCTTGGTTATGCCAACTTTATCCTGTGCTTTTTATTTGCATGAGACAAACATCAGAAAAATTCCGATAGCATCCTACAATATACCTGACCAGTAATCCTCAAAACTATCAACGTTATCAGAGAAATTGTCACAGCCTAGAGAAGCCTAAGGAGATATGGTGACTACATGTACTGTGCAGTCCTGGATGGGTGGAACAGAAAAACGACCTTAAGTAAAAACTAAGGATGTGTAAATAAATTATAAACTTCAGTTAATAATAATGTTTTCTTTAAAAATCACCCATCAGCTCCAACTGGGTAATAATGTTCTTCAAGGATGAGGCTCAAGGATGGAAGAGACTAAGGAATAGATGAACCTCACAGTGGGGCAGCAAAAGTGTATGAACCCAAGGAGGAGACCTCGACCCTGCTCAGCCTCCAGCTGCTGTCCCAGCCTTAGGGGCCATCATCTCCAGCTGCTGTCTCAGCCTTAGGGCCATCATCTCTCCTACTAGTGTGACATGAGCCCTCTGGCCAATGATGGTCTTGGGTTCTTGACCAGCAAGGGTCTCCGATAGCATCCACACTCATCCCAGACCACTTGATTTATGCCATGTAAGGCAAGTCCATCATCTCTCATTCACCACCTTTCAGTTGGTCATTGATTTAACTTGGCAAGATTTAAAAACAATCCCCACCACCTTGTTAAGCTCTCCCATTAATTAGCAGAGGAAGAAATGCAGTTATTGGAAGCAACCTCTCTGCAGCACACTTCTCCCTGTTTGGCAAATTAAAAGCATTTGGATAAAACTCTTCCGTGGTCCCAATCAATAGCTCAAGCCATAATTATTCAGCGGTGCTTGCAGTTTTCTGTGCTGACAGCCGGCTGGGTGTCCTGATCTGTAATTGTTTCATATGCTTATGCGGCTTGTCTCTTCCCATGACTGGGGTCTGCAGCAGACTAATCAATAGCATCTTTGGGGAAACTGGGGAATGGAGCTGCCAACATCCAAACCTGCTCCGCCCTCCCCATCTCTCCAGGTGAGATGTTAACCACAGTCACATAAGGCTCTTTTTTATGTTCCTGCTTTTACCCACTTGATGTGCAGCCGAGCAGCACTTTTGGGAGGCCAAAAAATACCCACTTTATAGGATAATTGTGTAATATCAGGCTTAGATTGTGTGTAGTGGTTATGTGCCAAGAAGCAGTAAACAATAAAATCTTAATAACTTAGATTTTACCAATTTCAGAATTACTGATAATTTGGATGGAATGTGAATTTTTGAAGTTTGTCTTTCCTCAAGGAGATCTTTGCCTAAAGGAAGATGTAGCTTCAGATTGTAAACAAAACTGCAGGGGTAGATGTTTAAGGTATTTCAGAGGATAACATTTTTTCAGTATCGCCTGTCAGTCTTTTACAAGTGCCCAGTTACACACAGGCAGCCAACATGTTCCTTCCAAATCCTTTTGGAGTCTGACAGTAGAAATAAAAAAACTCCAATCCTACATCTGTATTTCCCTAGACAGGTTACTTAGCTTTCTTTCTGAGTCAGTTTTGTTTTATTTTGTTTTTCTGCAAAATGGAAATATGGCCTGTCAACTTCCTAGGGGTACTGTAAGAACAGTAAGATGAAATAAAAAATATGACAGTGGCTTTTAAATGTAAAAAAATAGTATGTCAGCTCATTATTTCACACATTAAAAAGTATTTTAAACACCTGTGGTTACTTTTTGGTTTTATTTTCTTTTTTATATTTTGCCTATTTAGGCTTACTCCCCATGTTCTTAAAAGTAACCAAATTAATTCTTTTAAGAATCATTAACATAGACTAACTTAGGTTATATTCCCATCCGTGAACAATTAGATCTGAAAAGACTGCCTTTTTACATGAAAGGGAACATGATACCACAGGTTCCAGTGTAAACCTGAGCCCGGGTAGTTTGCACCAAGTGCACTGATTATTAAGTATGATTAGAGACTATACTAGATCAAGGTATTGAGGCTCTTCTAGAGTATCCTGGGAATTATATCATAAATGACTATCCCTTGGGTTCAAAGCTGAGGCACTTCCAAAATTATGGATACTCTTCTTAAGAAGCTGTGGTTTCTGAGGATCTGACCACTTCTCTGTAGGAGAAAATGTCTTGACAGCCTGGGCAAGGTGCTGGAACCACACAGCCATGGAATCTCTTTCCCATGATCCTTTTGAAACTGTCTGCAGTTCCCCCAGTCATCAACACCCTCACCTAGCTTTTAATAAATGCCCATATGCACATGGTCTTGTAAAAAGTAAGCTGCCTGGAAGCGTAAACAATCATGTAAATGGATGATGTCACTGATGTTGACCTGAGCCTCCTGCTGTGCTATGTACTGAACATACATGTCACCATGCCCTTGGAAGGACTATCAGTGTACCTTGACATCATTTTTTTGTTTCCTCCAGGACTGAACCAGCTTGGATAGGGTTCAGAAAGAACTTACATTATACCAAATCCAAGGCATTTTAGCATCTGTATTGAAAGACTTATTCAAGTTAGCAGAGATAGTTCATAATCATTGTTATTCTATTTTCATTTTCTCACATTCAGCCTTCATCAGCTACCACCCATTCTTCACATTTTTAAAAATTAAATGTGAATAACATTGCATATATTCTGTGAGCCACTCTCTCCTTATGTCAGAGGAGATATTAACGCAAACCAGTCAAAAATCTCTGGAAACACAGAGTGGGTTGGAAATAACTGTCTCTTTAAATGAAAGAGAACATGAAAACCGATGGTTTCAGTCTGAGAGTGAGCCACACTTTATCCTGGAAGAATTATTAGAAAGAAAGGGACATATATTTCTGTTGACACTGTATATTAAGTGAACTTTCTAAACCCTATTTGTCTGTATTGAATAAATATGCTAAGAATTTCCTACCATGTCCTGTATTTCTTCCGGTTTTAAATCAAAGGGATTAAGACTCCTAATTAAGACACTGGAGGAAGACCTGATCGGTTTTACTAGTGCAAATTAGTTCAGAGGCCCAGAGCTGCTCCTTTCTGTTTGCTGGTATGGGACGTTTGTTTGATTTAACATGATTGAGGAAATGAAATATCCCTAAGACAAAGAACCAATATTGTACTTCTGGAGAGTGGCTGAAGGGAAACTGGATTGGAATTGCACATTAGTAGTGGATTGAAAATAAAACCATAGAAGGAAAATGGTGTGATGACTAATCATTTGAAATAGACTGCACCTTCTTCTTCATCCTTTTTTTTTTTTTTTTTATAAAGGAACATAAATGAGTCTCAGTTCTCTAACAAGGTCCTATGAGCTTGGGACATTGTCCTTCCTTACTTCGGTACCTGTCAAGGTTTTAGATGCATTATCTTGTTATTATTCACAATATTTCTATAAAATAGCTATTATTATTACCCTTATTTAACAGATAAGGAATCTCATACTTCAAACAAAGATACAGTAAATCTTTACTCGGAAACTGTGACTTAAAGCAAAAGATACAGCAGGTCATCGAATAATGTTATTTCCTGCAATAATGTCATTAGGTTTCATCATGACATCGATGAGGAAAAAAAAGTTTAATATGTCTTGTTTCACTTAAAGTCACAGTTTCCAAGAACCCACTTAAAGTCAAAGTTTCTAAGGCTCCATTGATGTTGTCAAGTGAAGACCTACTATACTGACCTCAGGTGAAGAATTCTGTGAGATCTTGGTGGCTGTTTCTGATTCTATTGATCCATATTCATTTAGAAAGACTGAGAAGGACAGTCTTATCCAGTTTTGGTGTTGCATTTTGTGTGGTTTGGTTTTATTCCTATTTAGTGGATCTGGTCAGGCCAGGATGATTCCCCAAGGGCAA
>NW_016107951.1:816647-857514 GCF_001604975.1 Cebus imitator | reverse complement strand
TCCAGAGAAACAGAACTAATAGGACATATGGATATATGCATGACAGGATTTATTATGGGAATTAGCCGGCGTGATTATGGAGGCTGAGAATTTCCACAATATGCTGTCTTCAAGCTGTAGAACCAGGAAAGCTGGTGATGTGATTTGGCCTGATTCTGAAAGCCTGAGAACCAGAAAGCCTGTGGTGTAATTTCCAGTTCAAGGAATTCAGTCTTCTGTTTAGACTGCCCGCACAGGGCTGACTTGTGTCACTCAGAAAGGTATGTGGAAGCCCTAACCTTCAGTTCTTCAGAATGTGACCTTATTTGAAATAAGACATTGCAGATATACTAACTAAAGTATTAATTAATTATGTACGATATTAGTTAAGTTAGATGAGGTCATATTGGAAAGGATGGACTATTAATCGGCCATGACCAGTGTTTTTGTGAGAAGAGGCACACAGGGAGAAAATGGCCTTGGGAAGATGAGGGCAGATTATTTTGGTGTTATAAAGGATCTTCTCCTAGAGCAGAGGTATCCAGTCTTTTAGCTTCCCTGGGCCACATATAACACACACTAACACTAATGATAGCTGATATGATGAGCCAAAAAAAAATTGCAAAAAAAATCTCATCGTGTTTTCAGAAAGTTTACTGATTTGTGTTGGGCTGCATTCAAAGCCATCCTGGGCCACATGCAGCCTGTGGGCTGTGGGTTGGACAAGCTCATCCCAGACGCTTAAGAGGAAGCACGGCTCTGCCAACACCTTGATTTTGGACTTCTAGTCTCCAGAACTGACAGAGAATACATTCTTATTATTTTACGCCACTCTGTTTGTGGCATTTTGTTACAATTTCCCTAAGAAACAAGTATATCCTCTGTGATGGTTAATTTTATGTGTCAGCTTGACTGTGCTAAGGGATTCCCAGACAACTGTAAAACATTACTTCTGATTGTGTCTGTGAGAGTGTTTCCAGAGAGATTAGCACTTGAATGAGTAGACTGAGTAAAGAACATCTGCCCTCACCAAAGTGGGCTAGAGTCATCCAATCCATGAAGGGCCTGACTAGAACAAAGAGGTGGACGATGGGTGATTTTGCTGTCTTTTCCTAAGCTAGCATATTCACCTCTTGGCCTTGGACATCAGCACTCCATATTCTCAGGCCTTTGGATCCTGGATTTATACCAGCAAGCAGGTTCTCAGGCCTTCAGACTCAGACTGAATTACATCACCAACTTTTCTGGTTTTTCAGCCTGCAGACAGCATAATATGGGACTTCTTATCCTCTACAATTATGCAAACTAATTTCCATAATAAATCCCCGACTATATGTTTATTTATGTGCTATTGGTTTTGCATTTCTGAAGGACCCTAACATATCTTATTTTTCATTTCTGCAGGGTGGATAGTAATGTTCCCTCTTTCATTCCTGATTTTGAAAATTTGTGTCTTCTCTATTTTCCTTATAAAAGCCTAGTAAAAGATTTGCTAATTTTGTTCCTCTTTTCAAAGAAGCAACACTAATTTTATTGATTTTTTTCTCCTGTCTTATATTTTATTGATGTTTACTCTAATCTTTATTAGTTTCTTTCTTAGCTTTGCTTTGGATTTAGTTTGCTCATCATGTGCTAGTTTCTTAAGGTATAATCTTACATTATTGCTTTGAAAATTTTCTTC
This sequence comes from Cebus imitator, assembly GCF_001604975.1. Lineage (NCBI taxonomy): Eukaryota > Metazoa > Chordata > Mammalia > Primates > Cebidae > Cebus > Cebus imitator. The sequence continues at coordinate 855,854 of NW_016107951.1, read as the reverse complement.
CATTCAGAGAGATGTGTTTAATGTCTAAGTACTACTTAATTGCTAATTTATTCTGGAAACATCTTCTCAGACATACCCAGAAATAATTTTTTAACTCCTAGATGAGTGTCAGGCATTCCTTGACCCAGGCAAGTTAACACTCAACATTATCTATTACATAAGAGAATGTTATGAATAACTTTATTATAATAAATTAGATAACTTAAATGAGATTCACAAATTCATATAAAAACACAAATTACCAAGACCAACTCATGAAAAAATTGAAAATGCAGATATACCTACAAGAAGTAATAAAACTGAATTCATAATCTGAAATATTTCAACAAATAAAATCCCCAACTGAAATGATTTTACCCATAAATTTTTCTAAATTTATTATTTAAGAAGAAATAATAGCAATCCTTCAAAAATTCTTTCGGAAAATCAAGAAAGGAACATTTCTCAACTCACTTTATGAGGCCAGTGACACTGTGACATTAGAGCCAGAGAAAGTCATCACAAGTAAAAAACAAATAAAAAAACTGCAGACTAATGTATCTCAAAGTATTCAGAAAAGAAAGAGCAAATCCATCACTGACACCCAGATCATTTTCTCTCCAACTTTTGTTTTTGAGGCATCCCCAACTAAGATAATTAGTGATAATCCAATATGACAATTTAAAAAGGGAGGAGGGAAATGGGCAGGGAAAGCCCTTCTGTAAGGGAAACTCCATAATGAACATCATTGGGAATAATTTGAGAAATCTGAAAATGAACTATCTATTAGGGAATGATACTGTTTCATGTTTAATGTCTTGACTCTGATGATGGTATTGTGTTAAGTAGGAAAATATTCTTCTTCTTAAGAGGTAACATGCTGAGATGTTTATGGAGGAAACATCAATAATGTCTGTAACCTGTAACTTTTTTTTCAAGTGGTGAGAAAAAATTGGAGAAAAAATAAAGCAAGTGTGAACACATAGTACATGGTGGGTGACTTTAGGTAAATAGTAAACATGCATTCATTGTTCCTGTCTTTCAACTTCTCTGTTGGGCAACTTTTTAAAAAAATGAAATTGAGTAGAGAAGTCCAAAGCCACAGTGAGATACCACTGCACACACATTACAATGGTTAAAACTTAAAAAAAAAAAAAAAAAAAAAAAAAAAACTGGCAATACGAAGGACTATTGACAATATACATTGCAGGTAGGAATGCAAAATGGTATAGCAACTTTAGCAAACAGTTGGCAGTTTCTTATAAAGTTAAAAAATATACTTATGATATCACCCAAAATTCTCGTTCCTATTTACCAAACAGACATGAAAACTTGTGGTCACATGAAAACCTGTATGTGAACATTTGAACATTTATAGTGGCTTTATTCATAATCACCAAGTTTCAAAACAATCAGATGTCCCTCAACTGAGAAAGAAATGCATAAACACACTGTGCTACATTCATACACTGGAATACTCCTCAGCAATGGAAGGAGACAAACTACCAATACACACAACATGAATCAACATCTAACCTACTCTGCTAGTGAAAGAAGCCAGATGGAAATGCTACGTACTATACAATTCCATTTTTATGGCATTCTGCAACAATCAAAATTATAAAGACAGAAGACAGATGAGTGGTTGGGCAGGGAATGAAATAAGGTTGGCTACAAAGGGGGATGGGAAGATTTTCTAAAATGATGAGACTTTTATACTTTGTAGTGGTGGTTACACAACTGTGCATGCTCAGGACTGTGTGCTAACAGGAGTGAATTTACTGTATATTAACTATATGGTAATACTAAAAATAAATAGATAAAATTGTTAGTTTAAAAAAAATCAGGTCACTTCATCTAAAACCCTCCAATGATGTGTTACTAAGAATAAAAAGCCATCATTACAATAGTTCACAAGGCCTCCCTGTAGCTCTCTGATCTCATCTGCTGCTTCTCTTCCTCTTTCTTTTTTTCCAGCTTCACTAGCCACTTTACATTCCTGAAATCTATCAGACATAGTCCTACCTCAGAACCTGCTGTTTCCCCCAGTTTCTATAAGACTTGATCGCTCTTTTAAATCTTAATTAAATGTCATCTTAGCAATAAGGTCTTCTTCATAACCCCACCTTACCCTGGTACTCCTTTCCTCTGTGGTAACTTTCACTATCAAAAATACTATGTATTCTCCTTATTTAGAGTGTCTGTCTGTCGCAACAAGAGAGGGCAAAGCTTCCTGATGATTTATTCACAGCTATATCACATGTACCTACGATGATGCTCAACATATAATAGTACTCACTCAATCGTTGTTGAATAAATTAGCTGAGATATAATGAAAGAGCTATTACTTAATGCCCTGCCCTCAATATCACTTGCTACTTTATATAACACGCTAAAATCAATCTCACCATAATTTTTAAAGAAATGGATCTTTTATTCTAATTTTACTTTTATGAGAAATAAGGAACTGATGAGAAAAAAAGACATTAGGAATACAGCTTTTAAAATAAGTATCAGCATTTTCTTAGAATTCAGTAAATTACTTACATCTATAAACTGGAACAATAAGGATTTGACTCTTTTCTTCTGTTAAGCTCTTCCTCCTACCTTCTTCCCTCTCAACCACTGATCCCTCAGAGTGTCACTTCACTGTTACTTCCCGCCATCACGCCAGCATTCTTACTGCTTGAAGTCGTACATTCAAAGGCTTCAAAATTGTGAATCATCAAATAAATGTTAAATTGAGTTAATTATAATATCTAGTTATTGAGATTGACATATATTTTGAAAATATTTTCATTGACTACACTGAAACCACAAAAGTATTCCTGTTAAGTAACCAAAAACTCCATTCCTAGTGTTTTCTGATTAATTGAAACTTTACTGACTTAATCTTAGATGTGAGTTTCTTTTTTTTTTTTTTCTTTTTCTTTTTTTATGAGGATTGGAGGACATTGGATAGGATCTAGGCTGGGAGAAATGTTGAACAGAAATGATTAACAATTTTTTAAAAGTATGTTATAGAAATTGGTTTTTGTGAAAACCACCAGACTATAAGAAAACTTTGAAATTACTTTATACTTGGGACAATTTATTTTGAGTTATCAAAGTCTCCACTTTGACAGAAGGAGGATTCAATAAGAAAGAACATTGTGACTACAAAAAGTTGAAAGGCAAGTATAAATGAAAATGAAAATTTAAGTTCCTGCTGCCTCCATTGTGGTTCAATCCTTATAATAGCTTCCTAGTCGCTTTTCCATGCTCAGACTGAACTCTACCAGCCAATTTAAACTGTTTCCAAGTTGATCTTTCTTTCTTTTTTTTTTTTTTGAAACAGAGTCTTGCTCTGTCACGAGGTGCCAGGCTGGAGTACAGTGGTGTGATCTCGGCTCACTGCAACCTCCCCCTCCTGGGTTCAAGCAATTCTTCTGCCTCAGCCTCCCTAGTACCTGGGACTACAGGCACACACCAGCACGCCTAGCTAATTTTTGTATTTTTCAGTAGAGACAGGGTTTCACTATGTTGGCCAGGATGGTCTTGATCTCTTGACCTCATGATCCACCTGCCCTGGCCTCCCAAAGTGCTGGGATTACAGGCGTGAGCCACCGCACCCAGCCCCCATGTCAATCTTTCTATTGCAGAGTTGTGATACTATTTCTCCACACTCAAAAACCTTAAAAGCAAAGCCCCATTTCCTGAAGCACCACCATCTAAACATCTTTCAAAACATGGCCCTTTTATTAGATGGCCTTGATACATATTTTCAGTAATATTTTCCACAAGGCTTCTATGCACACGTAGCACAGAAGTCAAACCGGACTGTTTATTCTTCAGCGACACCCAGTGATTTCTTCCTCTAATCCTTATAAATTAGCTCTCTCTTCCTGAAGTGTCCACTCCTCACACAATCTTTCATCAGCTCCTTCTAAAAGCCCACCCATTCAGTTATCTCATAAAACCTTTCATGCTCCCTTCTAATCCAACATGTATTCTCTCTACTCAAAACTATCGCAGAACTTCACGCCGTCCTAAGGCACCCAACAAGCCCCAGCTTATATCATAGTTGTCTACGTATTTATTTTTTTCCTGACCATGTCACCCCTGCCTAATTTTGTAAGATCTGAGACTGACCTATTTGCCTTAAGTTACTCAGGTAATAGGTTAGAACCTTTTCTACATGGCATGCTCAATCGTTCCTTGATTTATAAAGTGACTAAACTGACACTATGGAATCAGAATTGCTGATCTGCTCAGCAACCAAAACCTAGCTCAGGTGTCCTCTTGAGAATTTTTCCAAAGACCTATTACAGGGATCTATAGGAAGACAATGGTGCCTTGTTTTTATTCTCCTGCAGATCCCATGGATACACACAATGGTGGGAAAAATCCCTTTGAAAAGTATTGGACTGGGAAAAGGGAGATAGCGTGGGCACTCCCACTTAGTTAACCTGAGTTTCATTTGTACCACAATCTGTTTAATGATTTTTAAATAACATCATGCTATAATTTGGAAAAAGGAATACTGACTTACTTATGCTGAGTAGAACAGAAATCATCAAGCAGAAAATACATTTTCCCAGCAAGAAAACTGGGTTCCCCTATAACAAGATTTTTCTGAAGACAGACATTCAACTACTCATCTTCTTTGGTAGCTTTTACATATCACTGTTTCACTAGATCATGGTCTCTGCCATCTGAGTTAGACATGTGTCCCACACAGCAGGCATCCTATACAATTGCTGATATTTAAATTCCTGAAGAGGCAAAAGAGGGGATCCAAATACTCCCAATGGAGGAGGTTAGGTTTTTTTATTCAGAGTTTATGAAGTATCAATGTAAAGGTAGTATTTGAATGTTCTCATAAAGATATATGAATATTTTATTATTCCACTCCCATACTTTCATTGCACTTAAAGAAATTAAGTTGTATAGATTTAGTCAAGTTTATTTTTCAAAAGGAGAAAAATTAGAACTCAGAGCGCTTTATGTAGGATTCACAAAGCTTCAAAGGTCAGTGTTCAGAGGAAATCAGATGACAACTGCATTTTAAAAATTCTTGATTCTGCCCATAATTCCTCAAGGGAAAACCTGTAACTCTATGTGCTACTTCAGAGGTGAATTTTAAAAAAACAGAAACTTTCTTCCTACTCTGTTATTTATTCATATTTTATAAATATTCAGAAGTAATTTGACATCTATGCCTGAATATTTAAAATACATCTTTGTTTTAACATACAATATTGTTTTATGAATCATGCATATAAAATACTGCTATTAGAAAAACTTCTTTATTACATAATGATTACCTGCCTTAAAAGAAAATATATTATAAAATAGTAAGGCCAGTTTTAAATTGTGCATAGAACCAGTAATTGGATCTTTAAGGCAATTAGAAGATTTATTGAATATTTGTTAAAAGTAGATTGACAATGACATTAAAGAATAAAGTGTAATTTATTTGGTGCTACTTTGTGAATGCTTCCAAGTACAAATCATCTCACAATACCATATACAGTATACTTTCAATCACAACTCAAATATAAAATAACCTACAAAATCACATGGCTATAATCAATATACAATAATTGTGTTTTTAAAAGAAGAAAAGATGTTAGGAATTTTAAGTTAAGTTGCAGTAACTTTTTTCAAATAAAATATTAGCACCGTACCAGATAAAATCATCTAAAACTATTGACCTTCTCATTCTTCTTAAATAACTAAATAGAAACTTTTTTCAAAGCACAAATATTAATTTGTAAAATCAGTTCTACAGCAGTTAATATTTCTTTATTATTTCTTTTTTGCATTTTTCCCTATAAGGAAAAATAGGAATTAAAAACTTTCACAGGATATGAAAATCAAACAAATAAAATGACCCAACCAAGTACCGCCCTTCAGCAATGAGTTCCAACAGAAGCAAAGGTGGACATTTCTCGGCGGATGGTGCTGAAGGGCGAGAGTTCGAGTTCCGTGGTGTACTCGTTGTCATTGTCATCACTGGTCACTGTGGAAGACTTCTGAATGCATTCCTCACAGCAACAGCAGCAGCACTCCATGAAGGCCCGACTGAAGGGTTTGCAGAGACAGAAAAGGAGGACTGGGGTGACGCAGGACTTAAAGAACAAAAGGAACTGGCTGATGATATTAAGGAGGTCCATTGTCTGCTGCGAAACCCCTGCAGCCATGTAGGCAGTAACAATGTTGCAGATATTTTCAGGAATAATGCAAAATCCATATAAAATGGTCAGTGCCACTACAGTACAGTTCATCTGGCTCTCTAGCTGAATCTGCCGCTTATTCCCTCGGGTACAGGCTTTCTCTGCTTTGCGGATTTTCCTTGCAGTCACCAGAGAGCAGGTGATGGTGAAAAGCGTGGGCAAACAAAAGTAACAGCCAAAATACCACCAGAGTCTCGCACCGTCGTAGGTGAGGGCTAGAACGTAGATGGTGTCCGGTAAGTCAGGAGAGATCTTAATAATGCACCTTTCTGCCGGAGCTCGGTCGCTAAACCCCAAATCCTCCTTGCTCAGCTGGCGGAGAACAACTTCTGGAAGTGCTAACAGTAGAGCTCCCACCCATATAACAGCAAGTTTGGCAGTTGTTGAAGAACAGTTTTCGATCATTTCATAGTACATCTGCACGTTGGTGGCAGCTCGGAAGCGGTCTATGCACAGAGCACATAAGGTGAAGGTAGTGACTCCCAGGGAAGCGACCTGTGGGGGGACAGAGAAGACACTTATTCCCGGTGTTTCCTGAAAGATCAAAGCACTAGGAAGTACATGCAGATTGGCAAAACAGTAAAATAAATAAATGTATACATAAATAGAAATAAGAGAGAGACAGAACGGTTTTCTAAATGAGACAGGGGTAACTGAGCTCAGGACGTCAGCTGAACCACTGTAAGCATCAAAAAAGAAAACAAACTATAGTGTTTTGGGAGTCATGGAGGGCAGAACATTTAGGACTGGAAGGATCCATAAAGATCAGCTAGTCCAGTCGCTTTGTATTATAGATAAGAATCCAGGGACACTAAAAACTGTATTCACCATGAAAATGTCTGCCACTAGGAGATCTAGACAGGATAGTGCAGAATATCCCATTTTCATTACTGACCAGGATGCTCATGTTTCTCCAGTGTGAGAGGGGTCAGTCATGTGCCTTACACACAGCAAACACTCAAGAGCTTATTTATTGTCCAGAGAAAATTTATTGTCTCCAATGGACTAAATAATCAGAGAACTCCTCCAATTTTTCCTAAATGCAAAATAAAGTATCTTAGTATTATTTTCAAAGGCATACATGTATGGAAAACAAGAAAGGAAAATTCTCCAGAGACCAAAATCCAAAAGAAAACAAATTTCAAACAGGCCAGAGACCCCTCCCTGTTCATGCTACACCTTTGCCCTAGGGGCACCTGCCAATCCTGGTGAGGGTTTCAAGTTAGTTTTAGCTGGAAAAACGGGGCAAGGTGCCCAGGTACACAGAGGCAGGAAGCAGAGCTGGGGTCAATGTCGGTGGGGATTGGGTCAAAGACTGCCGATGAATTTGGAACTCCTCAAATGCTGACATCTTTAGAGGTATAAAGGGAAAAAGGAGAGGGAAATAATGAAGAAATCTGCCTGTATGATAGGATTTGGGTCTGGATAAACTGGGAGGAAAGGAGGGAAAAAATGTCAAATGCTAACTAGGAGGTTGAACTTACATGGTGTTAGGGTGAAAATTTCCAGGATCTATGTGGCTCAGAAAACCCAAAGTGCAATTTTAAATAATCCCAGGCACCTGGCAAAATCAAATGTAAATCCTCTCTGGAAGAATGCACTTCAAAACAAGGCTTCAAAAAATCCTATAGTTAAAATTCAAGGGACATGAGTTGATAAAATCATAAATCAAAACATGCAAGAGATAATTAGCCACTGTGAACTTATATGCCAAAGATAGATAATCAGACATAAAATAAATATTTTTATCATAAAATCGGTATATGTATCAAATTTAAAGAAATAGGAGATACTAAAACAAAGACAAAAACAGAACATGTAAAAATACATGAAAATATGCAGAAAAGAGCCAAAAAGATGTCTCGATATCCCAACCACAGGAAAATTTTGGAGCAGAAAACTCTTTGACAATAAACACATGAAAAACTGAGTTCAGACATCTAAAAAAATGAACATTTAAAGGTTAAGAACCAAAAATATATACCTATTTTTTTTCCACACAGAGGCTTTCCAAGAATATAAACACATGTTCCTAATGTAAGCATGCTATCATTCATTTACTTACGAAACACTTATTAAGCATTGCACATGTACTCGAATGGGATAAATAGATACATATCCAACATAAGCACACATTATTCATATCACCTCTATGCCAAGCACTACACTTGGTATCTGGAAAACAGAAAGTTACAAGAAGCAGTCCCTTCCCTGAAGCATATCATAGCCGAAATGAGGGGGATGGTTCTCAAAGTCAAACATAAACACAGCAATCACCCAGCAGCATTAAATCTACTCATGTATTTTGGGAAAAATTTAAGTAATTTAATATTTAATAAATGTAGTCATTATTTGTATATTTAAACAGGAACAATGAGTAGAAGGTAAAATGTTAATAAGGTTTTGGATAAAATATGAGACAAAAAGAAAACTCCCTGGGTGGATGGAATGCTTTGCTCTGCATCCCCAAAAAACTTGAGTATATGGAGTATATGCATTCGCTCTCCCCTGCCTGCTGGTGGTAAGATTTAAGAAGCACAGTTATAGGCCATTCCCTGGCAAAGGGGTAGAGGAAAAAATAAGTATAATTTTTATTATTATTATTTTTTATTGCACTTTAGGTTCTGGAGTACCTGTGCAGATCATGCAGGATTGTTGCATAGGTATATACATGGCAAGGTGGTTTGCTGCCTCCATCCCCCCCATCACCTATATCTGGCATTTCTCCCCATGTTATCCCTCCCCAACCTCCCCAGCACCCACTGTCCCTCCCCTAACTCCCCCTCCAACAGACCCCAGTGTGCGATGCTCCCGTCCCTGTGCCCATGTGTTCTCATTGTTCAACACACACCTATGAGTGAGAACATGTGGTGTTTGGTTTTCTGTTCTTGTGTATAATTTTAATGTCTAATTTTCTAAAAGTCAAAGGGCTGATGTTGACCAAAGGGAAACCATTTGTCATACAATTTTAGTACTCAAAACATTAGTTGTTTATCTACTACATTCAAGCTGTCACTCTCCCCAGAGCTATGGCAACTTGCCTTGTGGATTCTGAGAGTTCCAATGTCAAATATTTCTTCCTTATACGCTACATATCAGACGATGTCTACTTGTTCTAATATGGAAAATAAGGACATTGTATCTATGCCCTGACTACTCTCATAACTAGTAGTGGAGATTGTCTGAAAATGAGGTATAATGAGGTGTTAATGATATAAAACAATTTGACTGGCAAAGCTCTAGATCAGTGCAGATAAAGAGTCATGATTGGGCTTATAACCACAATTCTTGTTCTCCAAATTTTTCAGAATGTCTCCCATAAACATCGGTATGAGAAACATCAACCTAATAAGACTTCAAATAACAAAAAGAAATCTCCACTTTCATCCTTTAATAATTAACTTTCAAATTAATAATTGTTCACATTGATGAAAATTTGTTTTGCATGTATGCTGGAGGCAGAAAATAATTCTAAAATTGAGGTCCACCTTGTACAATTTTGTCTTATGATCATGTTTTTAAATGTCAGCAATTGCCATACTTGGAGACATCTAAGAATGCTGGCCACTTTCTACAAGTCTCTATCAAACAGTATCATGTGGAAATTACAGTACATTAATTTATAGATTTTTGAAACTTGGCATTTGCATATTAATTTTTCAAATTTTTAATTCGTTTTTCTTAAGTCTGAGGGGAAAAAATCCAACTTGTTAAACTATCAGAAACCCTCAGCAAGGCTTTCTGTGTCATCCTCACTAAGGCAAATCTTTGTACGTTTCCCTGTCACTTTATAACTTGAGTAAGTGCACAAGTACAAAGCTGCCAAAGTTTATGCAATGCATTCTTTTGAAATCATGAATAGCATTTCTATTAAAAGGAAAGCTCATAACATAAAAATACTGAAGACTCTGAGGAGAGGCAATCTGTTAGAGGCTCAGAACATCTATTTGCTTGGTGGTTTTCTATCATTACTTGCAAAGAACACTCAATGCACAAAAGATAGCTAGCATCTTCTCTATTAATCTCCCTAGTTTTAAATCTAGAGATTGAAAACCTATAGATCAATTATCACAGATGCTAGTATTTGCATGCCTAACTCCAGGAAGTTGCAAAGTCTTTAATGAAAGGTAACAGCAAATGCATGTGGGTGGACATGTACTAAGATGGGTGTGTTAGATTACCAGCTCCTTAGATATCAGAGGCTGTGCTGCACATCCGCTCTTAATTAGAAGATGTTAACTGCCTAAGAAAGCAAGGCAGTGTTTTTCCAGGTTCTTTACCTTCAATCTCATAAGATAACAAAAGCCAGGACAAATGTTGAGCAAGATTTACATGTGTTCCAACTTACCGTCAGGAATTCTGCACTGTATTATATCTGAAGATGCTCAATTCTTCAGTCCTATTCCAAAAGCTTTAGTACTGAGTCAAAGGCTCAAAAATACATGATCTGTAGTCTTTTTGACAAATCATGAATTAAGTAATTCTTCGCAGTTTTCATATACAAATTTCAAAAAACGCTCCTATATCAAAGCTCCTGTTTCCAAATTGTACTTTTCTCTGATATCACTCTCTACAGTTGGATCCAGCTGCAACAGGGTAAGCAGTCCAGAAAGGTCACAAAAGCAACAGAGAGAGTTGCTGAAGGAGCCAATGAAGAAAGTAGCACTGCTCCAAATGCAGACGGCACTTGAGATGCAGTTGCCAGGAGCAACTGCAGCCCAAATGCCAGTCCTAGACATCTACTGTCTCCTGCTGCCACTGCCTGCAGTGATATTACTTCAGATCCTTTTCTGTAAATTCACTTATGCACTACATTTTATGGTGTGAAACAGCAAGAAATGCACCAAGGCCCTGTCAGTACTTTTCCAAATTATTTACAGGAGGCTTTAAACATGTGTAAAGAATTAACTGCACACCTCAGAAATTAATTGATAAAAATCATCCGAATAATGAGTGGTGGTCTAATTTCTGCTTACCCAGACATGAAATCTACCCATGTAATTAAAATTCCTCGATGTTGGAGCAACATGAAAAGATTTCTATCATAATTTTGAAATATACTTGTTTACATACAGCTTATTAAAAATTCTACCAAGATGAATAGTGCAATTATGTGCAATTATAAAAATGCATCATGAATGCCAGATCTTCTACATTTAATGACCATATCTGATTGCTAAAATTCAATATCACCATGAAATATGCTCTTGGGAGTAAAGCTGTTAAGCATTGGCTTAGATGGGTAGTTCTTTGAAGCAACATCCTGAGACATGGAATGAGTAAGATGCAATCTCTTATTAATTAAACTGCAATGGGAGGAATAATTAACAGCAACAAAAGCAGAACTGTAAATACTTTTCATAGACAAAACTATTAATTTTGAGAATTTCAAGATCAGAGGAAAATTTGAAACAAAATTTTAACTATTGGGGAAAATAAGATATTGAGCATTTTGAGAGGACTGGCATTGGAATACAGAGATGGCAAATGAATCAAAATAAACAACTCTAAGATCTTTCAAACAGCAATGTTCTGCTCTTCTTTGTGTCCCAGAGTAACAACAATAAAGCTCCTTCAGCTCCTGCCCAGTCCACATGTGGAGCAGTGAGGCTCATGAGCAGTGAGCACATGAGGAAAGTGAGGGGTTTAGGGTCACTCTTCTTGATCACCCTAAACTGTTCCCATTTTAGTATCATTATGCCTTTATTGAACATTGTATATTACTAGCAAAGAGAGCACTGCATTAGCACAATGTTATATGTTTGTGTCTTGTTGTTTTTAAGAGAGAAAGACAGAGAGAGAGAGAATCTATAAAATATACTGTAGCTGCTGCTGGGAACAGCAATGAATAAAGCAGGAATTTTGTCCTCAAGAGGTCTGGAATCATGACAGAATTTCTTGATTATCTCCCACCTGCTACCATGTGCCCAGTAAGTTGCTTTATATATGGAATGACTCATGACAGTCTACGAGGCAGAGAGGCTTGACTAACAGTTTCTGGCATGATTGCTGTGACTCCCCTTGATCTGGGACATATCCATGTATGCCTGGAGACTGCAGTTGAGAATCACTAGTTTAACAAGATTGGAAGACAAACATAATTTCACAGTATCTCCTAGGGAAATTGCTACAGATGCCTAACTAGCTTTACAGGCTGACCAATTCATAAAACCTCTCATGTTGTATAGATGCAATTTAAGAGATAAGATCTAATTCTTTGCAAATATCATCTATGTCTTATTTAGTCGATTAAACTAGGATAACCTGGGGATTGTCAGTTTGACTGGTTATTAACAACCGAGGACAGTAATGATTTGTATTTTAACTGAAGTATCTATTTAAATCTGTGGGATTCAAGGATGGTGGGAAAAGGAAAGAGAACTTGAAGACCACCCAGAATTCATGTCTAAATGTACTTTTTGTTGCTCTTGACATACACAGTAACCCTCATAAAGTTGTAAAAGTTTGCTCTTGTGTAGGAAAAAACATAGCCCAGGAAGGACTGCCATTAGCTTTGTATGTTACTTTAGTCATTTATAAAATCATTAAATAAATCAGTTTGAATGGGTTTCTTAAGTTTTATCTTATATGATAATATAGAGATGATAAAAAGATACATTTTCTCATAATGATATGATAAATTTAGAGGTTATGCTATTATAACATTTGCTAATTTGGAGATTTATAAGGTACTGAAGAATGAATACTAAATCATACTCAAATCACTCACATTATAAAATAAGTTTATTGTATTCTATATTTTGAACCTTTTTCTAACTCTAACCAAACTCCATTCTGAAGTCATCTAAAAAGGTTTCTTCCTAATTACATTCAAGGTGCAACTGACTCAACTTACTGATCCAGATATTTCAAGCAATATTCAATATGCTGACAGATGAGTTCTCATTTTCTCCTTGCCTCAGTTTCCTTAATAAGGAGCAAGGTAATATGTATTTTTCCCCTTATTGTGGATGCTAATATGATATACTATGAAAGTCTACCCCAAAATAAAAATAGAAACCTACAAAACATGGAAGATTTGAAAATATAATGGAAGTTTTTGTGAATAGCTTATTGAATTACCTTTTAAATTTTGTTACAGAAAGAAACTAACAAAAAACAAGTAGTTTGGTTAGGATAATGAAGGAGTAAAAACATAGTCACCTGCATGGAAATGATATGGTTCCTCATCTAGTCCCTTATCACCACTGGCAAGATTGAATTTAAAGAAATCCAACTCGGTAGTTATGAGAACCATAGATATACCTCAGCTTTCAAAATATTTTGTCGCTCTGTTAAACTTATATTTAGGAGATCAGGAGTCCCAAATTTTGGTTCAGCACCTATGCTGTCCAACTTAAGACAGCTACTTTATACCACTGATGAGAGATTAACCCAGTCAGTAAGTTACATGGTAACAATGAATGACTTTGGAGAAAGATTCAGAGTGAAGCTATCTCTTGATAAAATAAGAAAAAAATGTATTTGCTCTTTCCATAGCAAGGTAATTTTAAGTCCCATGGTTTCCTGGGTTTCTGTTAAAAAATAATACAAACAGAAAGAAACTTATAAGGCAAAATACTTAACAATGAAGGTATGAAGCATACTTTTTAAGTCAAGATATATATAGATTTCATTTTTCCCACTGCTCAAGTTTCTAATTCAAAGCAACTATTAGGACCTGAGGAACCTGGGCTGCCATCGCCACTTTGTACTACATTAAATCTCTGTTCATTCAAAATTATATGAAGAAAGAGCCCATGGATGCTTTATGAAAAACAGTAATCTACAGAGATCCTGTCTTAGCTATTGCTGCATTTCTCAGAAGCTTACTACAGACAAGTAAACAAACAAACAAACAAAAAGATTAAAAATGGGAGTAAGATGTGAAATAGCACAGATCCAATAAAATACAAGTCGTAAAGTAAATTGTGGCTTTTGCAAAACTTTCTGGCACAAATCAATGATAACACTGATGGGGAAAGAAAAAACAAAACAACATCCTTCTCTGCAAAATTTCCTTCCTATGAAATTGAATCCACATGTTCAAGTACAGTGAAGTGACTAGAACACACCGATTTTTATAAAACAGGAAAATTTCTAACCAAGGTCTCGATAATTGTATTCTAGCCTAGCTTATATTTTACATAAAAAATCTTTAAGTGCATCTATTTATGTGCTTTCCTTTGTTTACAAGTAACCCTCAAAACAAGGGCATTATTGTTAAGAAAACCCATTCATTTGGGCCATGAATGATAACCTATTATGTCAGTGGTTACAGGCCTAACAACTAGTCAGGAAAAGAGCAGGATGAGCACAGGGTAGAACTTCTAAATGGCTGGATCTTGTATGCCTTTGGCTTCTTCTTGCATTTTTCCATTATCCTTGTCCTTGCAGCATTTCAGGGCAACTTCCCATGGGAGATACTTGTTTTAGCACCGGGGGGGAGCACGTTTATCAGAGCCACTGTTTATCAGACTGCTCTGAATAAGATGACCTTTTCCAAAAGGTCTTCCTTTTGGAGTGCATGCAGATCATGACACTATGGCAGTGACACACTTCAATTCATATTTCTAAACCAATAACAGAGCAAGGAGAGACTTTCCTCACCCCTTACGTGCACGCACACACTGCTTGTGTACTCTCTGGAATGAAACTCTGGCAGCACAGTCAAAGAAAGAGAAAGCTTCTTATCTTTATCAACGGATATTTAGTCTGACATATCCACATATAATAAATATCCACTTATTTCTATTATACCCAGACTATTCCATTTATATGTGATTCCCAATGCTGTAGGGAGAAAAATATTTTGAAGGCATCAACTGCCAATTGTCATTACTGCCTCATTCTCCACCTGCTTTTCTTTTACTCAAGCTTGATATCATGCTTTAAGCCATTTAAGACTATTTAAAAATCAACATATTCTCCCAAAACTTGTCTTGATTCCCTAAGAACTCTTTCTTTTTATAGTCCTATTTTGAATTAAGTTTCTTACCAATTATGACATCTATAGCACAGTGCATTCCTTACATGGTTAAAAAATTCATTTAACTACAACCTAACATGTTATAATTCCTATTAATCTGTCAGGTGTTTATTAAAACAAAAATGTAAATAAAGCAAGATTAGCATCAGTTTGTCTTAAGATATAAACCATCTATATTAGATTCTAAAGATTCCATGTTTATTCTCAGTACTTACGAAATCATTTCAAAATGCAATATTTCCCCCAAGCCCACAGGCCAGTTTTCAATGTCTGATATTATGATGATGTTCCGAATCAATCTTAAGGTGACCTGGAATATCAGTTGTTTACCTTGGGTTCTGATGAGTTTCCAAAAAGTGGTAACAAATTTTTATCTAGTTCCCTTTCTGTCTAATGATGTTAATTTGCATGACTGTGGACTCAAACTAAAAATTATTTGTAGTTAGGTCATCATGATTTTAATGAAATCAAGAAACCATATTTTAAGACAAAATTTATCTGCTTTTAACCAAAATTTCACTATTGGTAGTCCGTTAAGGAAGTTCCTTTCTTGATTCAATCTTATTACAGAAGGCAGTTATTTCTAAATCTCATATCTTGATGTGAACTGGCTTATCAGATGCTTTTCCTATATAAAAAATATTTGAACTAGGGAGACAATAGTAAAGATAGGCCCTGAATATGGGACTTGATGAGGAAGGGGCTATTTTGAGAGAAAAAACAAGTAACATCCCTGAATAGAGTCACAGACCTAATGAGAATGTCTCATTCTAGGCAGGGATCAAATCAATGACCTTGGCCTCATTAATGAATGCTATGAAACATTCAAGTGTACAGACAGATAACACTGAAAACTATCACAAATTCACAAACCAAAAGTATTCTGTCTCAAGAACAAGCTTGGCACAGTGAGCATATCCTGTTTTTTATGGTAGTTTTATGAAAAGTATCTATACCCACTTTGCAAATAATAAAAGACCCTCCATATCTGAGGCTGCAGTAATCCCATTCTTGACTCCACTGTGAAATTTTGGATGAGATCATCTCTTCTGGCACTAAGAATACTATTCCAATTAGGATATTTAAGAGTTAGTCTTGGCAACAAGGTTGAGTTCATTATTGGGCCTTGGCAGGTCAATTCTTGGGAAGTGAAATGACAGGCGCATCCTTGGAGGATGGAGCAGAAATGCAGAGGCAGAGACAAATGGCACTGCATAGCTGCCTTCCCAACCCTCTCCCACAATCTATGTCCCAGACACAGGTCCGTGTGCTTCCAGTGGGCTACTGTTAAATCGGGTTGCAGCACATAAGACAAATACCATTAAAGGTGTAAAAATTGTAGCAAGGTTCATGCAGCCTAAGGATGAAAGCAAAGGTAGACCCTCATCCACTCAGCCTTTGGTAAACTCATAAGCTCATATCTGCTTTACTTCTGCAGACATGTTTGCTTCCTTGTGTCTGTGGAAGGATACTTTGCTGACATAACAGGATACCTTGGAAGCCCTCAGGAGCTCAAAATCTTCACTCTAATTATGTGCTTGAGAGATTAATCCAATTCTTGAGGAAGTCCATTCATTATGCTCCCCTTTCCTTGACTCTACAAGGGTGTCTAAAGTATCACCCTTGTCCATCTTCTTTCTTAGGTTATCTAAGGTCGAATTAAACAATTTGTATATGTTTTCATAGCTTCAGAAGAACAGGACTCAATGTAATGTACTGTTATTACATTGCCAAATAAACCATTCATTTAAGTAAAATGTTTAATTTTGATTTGTTTAGTATCCTTATAGCTAATGAGGAATAATTGTAAAGCAGGGATAGTTATCCTAGGCACTGGCACAAATTCCATATTTTAAAAGAAATTTCTAGTACTGAACAATCTGCTGAATTGTATTGCCAATTATTATTGTTATTTCTATCCTGGGAAAACTAAAGAAAACAAAAAAGCGAGAATTAAAAGATTTTCATATTTGTAACTTTTCATCATGGATCTAGGCTTATAGATCCAATTATTTTCAATTATATTCTTACTAAGAATAGTAAGAGAAAATAATTCTTACTATTATTAGAATAGTAAGAATATAATTGAAAATAATTGGAGAGAGCACAGTTTTCCCTTTAATTTCTCCATCTTTGGTCATAACAAGTACAACTGTGACTTGACCCATTTCAGTGCCATTTCTGAGCTTCCATGATGCTTTGTTCAAACCTCTATTATAATATTCATCATGGTGTAGAACATTACTTTTCTGTACTTTTAATGGCAGTGGCTCATCTGTGATACTCATTTTTGGAAACTTTTCCCCCTCTTCCTCTACTGCCTTCTTCTCTTGCCTACTCCTAACATAGTATCTCACAGAGAAGAAAAGCCAGGTAAATGTTTGATAAATCAATGAATGGTGAACAATGAATGAATGATGACATCTATGGAAAAGGATTACAGAAAATAATAAATTATTCAAATTGTTCTTTAATCACTTGTTGGGTTCTGCTGTTTTATACATAATTCTTAAAAGCTGAAGGCCACACAATTATCTCTAGAAGGGAAGTAAAAAAATCAATTTTCCTATTTACACTTCATTGACAAGCTTTAGAAAGGATACATTCGCATTACAATCAATAGCTAAGGAAACTATTTGGATTTCTTATTTGAATTTTATAAAGCTTTTCTGTCTTGTATAAGATCCAAATTCAGTTAACTTCACCATACACCATTTAGGAATGGAGTTATAAATAAAAGCACACTCTAAGAAACTCTTTTCTTCCTGTTAAGAGTCATAAGCTAAATATTTTCATTTGCATGGGAATCTAGAAAATGATTACTAAAAGATTAATGGGAAATCATAAAATATTTGTTCAGCACCATTCTCATATATTGAGTACATTTTCCCTGAGAATACTATTAGTAACTTTAAAATTGCTCATAAAACAGTATGTTTCCACTTATAAGTCCAGCAAAATACCTAATGGTGAATCCACCTCTCAGAAAATTTACCATATGCCATGATAAATGTTCTATTACTTGAATGCAGGTGTTCTAGGGAAAACTGTGTAGAATCAGATAGCTGTATGTCACTGCCATCTTCAACCTCCAAAAACCCTTCCTTTCTTACTTGTCAGTGCTAGCTACAATCTAAGGCAATGAAAGAGCCATTTGTTCCACTCAATTTAAAACCAGTATTTCTAAAGCCATTGGAGAAGCTGGCCCCTCTCATTAGAAAAGATTCTAGACTTGTCACAAATTATCCCCAGACCAGAGGCCCTGGTAAGACATGTTCCCTTTATTCTTCCTCCACCTCTGTGCAGTTTTGTATCCCAGGAAAATAAAAAATACAGTTAGACCTGGGGTTATTCATTATAATTATTTGAAGCCTTCGGCCCTACCACCAACATGAAGGTGTGAGTTCTTTAAACTAAAGAGAATCTCAATCATTCAAAACCCCCAATTAATGTCCAAACAGACCTTAATCTGTTATCTAGGATCTGGGACAGATGATACCTTGATTCTGACTTACATTAAATAATGAGCAAAGAGCTGTTTCAGTTGCCATATTCGGTGTCTGAATTATTATTATTTTTTTTTTGACAGGGTCCCACTCTGTCACCCAGGCTGGAGTGCAGTGGCATGATCACAACCCACTGCAGCCTCAACCTCCAGGGCTCCAGTGATCCTGCCACCCCAGCCTCCCGAATGGTTGGGACTATAGCCGTGCACCATCACATACCACTAATTTTTGTATTTTTTTGTAAAGATGGAGTTTTACCATGTTAGCCTTGCTGGTCTTGAACTCCTGGGCTCAAGCGATTTGCCTGCATACGCCTCCCAAAGTGCTGAGATTACAGGGGTGTGCCACCCCACCTAGCCCTTATTATTTGGTTTTAAACACTTGTTAGATTCCTAAGTGAATGGTAAGTATGTTAAGGAACTCCTCTGCCATTTTCCTATTGCAACCCACACCCACATGTATCTCCACCTCTCCCCATACACATATAAGCACACTACATATAAAACTATTGTTTTGAGTATAGTTTTTTCTTGTGACTATGTAATAAATCACTTTAAAATGATATGTCTAGGAGGAGGGCCATCATCTATCCAAAATTTCTTCTCTCCTATCTGGCTTCTCCTACCATTCCATTTGTCCTTGGTCTTTATGAGATTTATTACTAGGCCATAAAGATGTCATAATCCTGGAATAGAATGGGAAAAGTCATCAACTACAACAGTTCCCAGAACATTCTTACTCACAGCAATATTAAACATCATAAAACTTTCTTCTCACAATAGAGCTTGGAAGCTGGATGCTATTCTCAAGCTTTAGACCAACAAATTAAAATAGAAAGAGGAGATGAATGCAAATTGCAAACTGTATAGTTTTTACTCAAGAAATATCTCCTATTTTTCTACACAAACCCAAATCGCCCCCAGAATTCCATGATTCCCTTCAGATTATGCTAACACTCAATCTGTAGAGGAGAAAGAATTGTGGTAGGAAAAAAAAAATCAAAAGAGAAGATGGGAGAGAAAAACTGTAAAAGTCAATCATAATCAATTGAGGATAAAATTTAAAATTATGAAAAATTTAAAAATAAAAACACTGAAAAAGGTTAAATATATTACTGGAAAATGCTACATATAAATAAGAAAAATGAAGCACTGATTTCTCCAGCTGCTGGGGCTATTGGTTGACGGTGCTTAGCTGCATCCCTCTCTGGAAATTGCCCTTGACCAAAGAGATCCAACCAACTCCAGGTTATGCCCCATCCTGGGAGCAGCCTCACATCCAATACCTTACATCTAATGTCTAGTCCATGAAGAGATGTAAAGGCTGAGCCCTCTTGCCTCAGTTTAGGATATTTCTGCATAGACATCACAACCTTAAAGTTCCTAATGGTGTCAGCTGAGGACTTTGTGACAATTGCATCACAATTCAACTTCTCCTTTTGCCCAATCCTCTTTTCTTCCTTCCCTAATAGGTGTTGAACCTGAGAGCACAACCCAGTAAACTTGATGCCCCAATAAATCTACATCTCAGGGTCTCTTTTGCAGGAACCCAACATAGGAGAGATACTAAATATCTTTTACTTTGATGAAAACATCAGTGCCTCCTGGAGACAGAAATGCTTTTATTTTGAGATTTGGACTGTAGTTCTTTTTCTCAGTTATCAGGAATTATGAAGCCAACAATATTATCCAATAATTATTTTTATAAAATATTATAAAATTATTTCAGAGTGATATGGATTAGGTAGAAATATAGAAATGCTACATATTAAGATGTTCATTCAATATTTTAACAATAAAATGTACATTATACTCTAATTTAAAAAAATAACTAATGATTCTCTAAGAAATCTTTGATTCTTTTGAATCTCATGATTCTCTAAGAAAAATAACCCCTATGGCCAGGCGCGGTGGCACACATCTGTAATCCCAGTGTTTTGGGAGGCCAAGGCAGGTGGATCACAGGTCAGGAGTTTGAGACCAGGCTGACCAACATGGTGAAACCCATCTTTACTAAAAATACAAAAATTAGCCAGGCATGGTTGTGCACACCTATAATCCCAGCTACTCAGGAGGCTGAGGCAGGAGAATCACTTGAGCCTGGGAGGCAGAGATTGCAGTGAGCCGAGGTTGTGCTACTGCACTCCAGCCTGGGTGACAGAGACTTCATCTCAAATAAATAAATAAATAAATCAACCAACCAACCAACCAACCAACCAACCCTGCACTACTAACTAAAAAATACAGAAAGCTATTAGGATGGGGAAAAAACTAAGCAAAAATATAGAGAATAAAAGAGAGATTTTGCTAATAATAAAAGATATAAAAGCACTCTTGAGGAGCTAACAAGTGAAACACAAATGAAAGTATTTTTACATTTATAAAAACTCAGAATTACGGAGAAAGAAAATTAAAATGCATACATAATAAACGCCAATGCTCAAAATGCTTATATCTCATTAAACTAACCAAAGTTTTTATATTCTTTTTTGAATTTGATATTCTTTTCTTTTAAGGTGTTCTTTCAAAAACTTTGGTATTTTTTTCTTTCCCCAATTTCTTTTTTCTGTCCTATTGTCTTTCCCTCTAGTGTATACAGATTTCTACATGTCCAGTACATTTCCAGTGAGATAAACCAATACATTTCTCTTTCATTGAGGTACCTCTCTTGTCCATTTTATACTTCTGTCTCTTTCTTGCATAAGTCAATTTCTTATGATAAAAAAAAAAGAAATTTGAAACTGACCTTGAAGAGGCAGTTGGTAAATAGACACATATTCTCTAACATTAGTTAAACTACCACCTTCACAATTCAAAAATGAACTGTCTACCAAACAAAGTAGATGTTTCAGAGATACGCCAAGCTTGCCAAAAAGAGAAATCCGGGATGCTGATAAAGTAGCAACAGCTGATTTCATAGTCATCGAATGGTCCTGCACCTGATCCCTGTCAGGATAACAGAAGGTCTTATTTACTGTCTCTTGTCTTGCTCCATCTAAGTAGATACTGTTTTCTGTTTACTTATTCCCCAGCTTTAGGCCTGGAACAATGTTGAACATAGTGTCACAGGCCCTGGTGCCAGACAGGATCAGGGGTTGTGGAATATTTACAGTTTCCCTTCTTCTGCTTCCATAAATGAAATGGACAATCTGAATGGAGAAAATCAGGGGCCAGCTGGCTAAAAACACAGCTGACAGCAAAACACTTGGGCCCCTTCCAAGAGCTGGTGTTAAAGAGAGGCCATTTAAAGAGCAAATTCCACCTACCACAATAGTGGGCCAGGACACTCGCTGCAGGATGAAACAACTCAATTTCACTCCACATGAATTTTTGTTTCCAAAGTTTGGAACCTCGATATGCCCCCTTCTCAAGAAATTTTCTAGTCTTAGGGTCAAGCCCTTAAAATAGCCAATTTTTACACCCATCACAAATGACAAATGTATAAATTTGAGAATGTTAAACAAATTCTGTGCCATGGTGGCCAAAGTCTTATTTTTGCTTAAGTTCACGTGTGCGTGTTTGTGCCCGCGCAAGCGCGGGAGCACACACACACACACACACACACACACACTCTTAAGAAATCAAGAAGGAAAAAGAAACAAATGACATAAGAATTTAGATGGGATAGTATGGAAGACAGCCAGACACTTAAACTAACTTGAGAGGTTAATAATATATCATGAGGTCAACTGACAAAGAAACATAATTTCCTTTCTTTCTTTGTAAAAATAATGTCGCTCCAACCTTGGTGTTTAAGAAAAAATGCAATAACCTTCTTGGAGGAAAAATCACATTGAAGCACAAGATAACTAGGAGATAAATGCTAATGATATTTTTTTTGTAGGCTCTGATGATGACAACCGTGGGCTGGCCATTTATTTAACCCTAAAATCTCTAACAAGTGCCAAATCAGAAATATGCATATCACCATATTCAGGGAGATAGATTTATACTCCAAACAATTATATATATTGTGAATCATCATTTTTTTACAGCCCAGGTGCAGATGAATTTGAAGGTGATTTAGCGAAGCTGCCTCTTTTTGTATACACACATATGCATATGACTGGAAAGAGAAATGAAAGAGGGCTCCAGATATGCAAAGGCGTTCAGCTAGGTTGGTGCATCCAGCAGCAGTTCTCTGTTGCTATAATCCCGGAAACAGATAAAGCCAATAGCTTGAGACCCCCTGGAAGGCATTACCTCTATATAGGGCACGATCTTGCAGGAGAAGTCCTCCAGCAGCCACTTCTTGGTCAGCTCGTGGAAGATGACCAGCGGAAGGCAGAAGAAGATGATGAGAAAGTCCCAGAAGGCCAGGTTGGCCAAGAGGGAGTTGGAGATGCTCCGCATGTAGTAGTTGTGACATACAATGCACATCACCGCCAGGTTGCCAATGATGCCGGTCCCGAAGATCACTACGGACAGACACATGACCGCGTAGGCTCCGTAGGATTCCTGGGTCAGCGGGTAGAAAGGGTTCTTCAGTCTCACGCGCCGGTTCGTGCTGTTTCCATGGCGGGGACCCCCAGGCTCATAGATTCCTTCACCCAAGGATCCATTCTGGGCCAGCGCCCGGCCCGGGAGTGCAATTGTCCGCCCTTCGTGCCCTGCTGGTCCATTGGCCGTCTTGGGTGAGGTCTTGTGGTGGGAACCCTGGAGTTTCCTGGCTCTTCGTGGCCAGTAAAAAAGATCGCTGGCTCCGGGCACTGTCTTCACACTCTGCTCCTGGCTGCGCCCGGAAATGCCAGAGCCTCTGGTACCTTTCTCTTCCTCCTCTGAGATCTGAAGGAGGAGCTGGAGGGCCGTGGGGTTCCCTCTCCCCAAAGTTTCAGGAGGCTCCTGACCCCGAGCACCTTTCCACCGCCAGGGGCCAGGCTGTCTGGTCGGAGGTGCCGGGGCTCCGGCTGAAGACGCCTCCGCCCCTCTGCCTGCAACAGGGCCATGGCCCGGGGCCGCCGGCAGGTCCCAGGAGGGCGCCGCAAGCACTGCCGCCTCCTGCTCCTCCCTGGGTGCACGGGCTCGCAGAACGTCTCCTGCAGAATTTCCCGGTCCCCAGACGTCCCTGCCGCGGCGCTGGATCACTGTAGGTGAACAGCTCTCCCCCAGACAAGTTTCGTTCCTGGTCGCGGGGGCGAACCCGAGGGCAGAAGAGGCAGACAGCTCTAGCAGTAGCAGAAGCAGCAGCCGCGACATGCGGGCCATAAGCGCGCCCGGGGCTCGCATGGCTTGGCGAGGGCACACCCGGCAGCCGCGGCTCCTGCTTAGGATCGACACCTGCTGCCGAAGTTGCTGCTGAGAGTTAGGCACATGTCACTTACTCACCCCCGCCTGGTAGAGGGGACCGGAGATTACGGGGATAGCGGAGGATGGGTCTTGGGGGGTCACACACACGCCCCCTACAATCCTTCCTCGTTTGGCATCTTGTGCATTTCTCAGCCAAGTTCAGTCCCACCGAGGTGTGCGCTTCAAGGTTTGTAGAGGGAATGGGCTACTCCCGGCGGCTGACCTTGGAAAGTTGCAATCTACACCTGAATGTTGATTAATGTTGCGACTCGGGGAGCCCGGACGAAGCCCCAGGCTCTGCACTGCTTTGGGTGGGGTGGTGGCCTTCTTGGTAACAGTTGCTCTGCCTAGTTACATCCTTTCGACACTGCTTTATCCAGTTGCAAGCCGAGGTCTCTAGAGGAAAAGAAAAACAAGTCCCCCTCCTCCAGACGACTGGCAGTCACAACTCCGCTCCTAGCTCGCTGGAAACAGGTTGCAAACCGTCAGAAGCAGCGCTGATGCACTGGCGAAACTCTCGCCCCACCCAACCCCAGCGACTTGCGAGGCTACTGCTACCGAGGAGAAGCGGGATTCCAGCCCCGCCGCCACTGCCAAAGTGGCTTCTCCTCCAGCTCTAAGTTGACGACGGGGCGACGCGGGCTGCTGGACGGCGTGCCGCCGCAGAGAAGGGAATCGTGGGGAGAAGTGGGCGCCGCTCGTCGGTGGACGGTGTCGCCGGCCGCGGGAGCTCGTCACTGCCACAGCGGGCGCTGCCCGGGCGGGGAGGGTGGTGCCTGGAACCGCCGCGGGCCAGGCGGTGCGCGGCTGGGAAGGGGAGGTGGCCCAGCCTCTCCCCGCGCTCCAGCCGCTGCGCGCGCCCCCGAAGCCCGACGCTCGGCTCCTGGCCTCCTCCCCGTCCTTCGCCTCCTCCTCGGAGAGATACTGGTTTGTGGGGAGACGGGATCCCCTGGTGGTTCACCACTCACTAAACCCACACACGTTTCATTCAAGCCATTTGTAGCGGCTTCCACTCGGAGGAGCTGGGAGGGAACAAGGGCGGAGGCGCGGAGCCTGCGCGGCTTGAGGCTAGGGATGGGCGGGACAGGTTAATTCCCCAGATGTTGAAACCGGCCAGACAGGTCCCGGAGCAGGGGCTGGGGGCGGGTGCGAGGCGGGAATGGGGAGTGGGGGAAAACGGGAATTCGAGTGGGGTGGGGAAGGGAAGGGAAGGGAGGATGGTAGCAGGGGAGAGAGCAGCAGGGTCCCCTCCAATCTGTCGCGTATGATGCGCATGCCCAAGCTTCAGCTGGGCGGGGGCGGGGGTGGGGGTTGGGGTTGGGGTGGCGCGGGGAGCAAGAAGGTGAAACCTCACCTTCTCAGGTATTCCCCAGGGTGAGATAGGAAAGAACGGGAGCTCAGAGGTGTCAGTCGTAGGGAATTACCAGTTCCGGGATTAGGATGCGGAGGGAGAATGCTCAGGATGCACCATTACCTTTAACACCTACCATGGGTTGCTTCGTAGCATCCACAGCACAGTGGAAGTAGTTGTTTTTCATGAAGTAGTGGGAAATTACTGGAGGCAGAAAATTACTTGAGCAGCACTCCCAGCACGGCTATCCATGTCTTCCCAACCTTTCTGCTATACCCCACAACCCTGTCAAAACTGTCAGGGTATAGCTAATAAAATAGACAAGTTAATGAAGAGAAAATGATACAGGAATAAACACATTCTGAATTTTTTTAAAGCAACACATTTAGAGAGAAAGGAGAAAATACAATGGAACATACGATACCAATTGTGGTAAATAGAATAATGAGCCCCCACAAAAGAGGTCCAAATCCTAATTCCTAACACCTGTGAGCGTGTTACCTTATGGGGCAAAAGGGATTTTGCCAATAACATTTAGCTAAGCCTCTTGAAATAGGGAGAGTATCATGACTACCCAGGTGGGGACATTATAATGACAAGAGCCCTTACAAATGAGAGGCAGGAGGGTAAGAGTAAAAACATAAACACAAGCCAAGTAATGTGGGCTATCTGTGGAAGCTAGAATGGGCATAAAAAAGTATCTACAAGCCCATTTGAGACTTCTGACTTCCATAACTATAAGATAATAAATGTGTGTTGTTTTAAGCCACTAAATTTGTGGTCATTTGTTGCAGCAGCAATAGTAAACTAATACACCATTTAATCTAAAAATGGAGACAACAGGAGTAATTGTATAGAAAAATATAAACTACCAAAAATAGTTCAAGAAGAAAATTTTCAGAAACTGTAATATAGCTATAACATTAAAGAAATCAAATCATTCATCAAGATCTACCCAGAAGCAAGCACTGGACCTTAACATGTCCTACGGAATAAATATATATTTATACAAAACGTTTGAAAGCTACTCAGCTCATTGTGAAGCCAGAATAACCTTAATATCAAAATCAGACAAAGCCAGAAACAGGGAAAAAAATAAGCTAACAGAACAATTCATTTGTACATTAATTAATTTATTTATATACACTAATTCCTTCTCTCAAATTCACTACTTCATTAGGAAAATGCTCTGCTCAAGTTACTTAGTGCAGAACAATGAATAAAATAAGTTCTGCTCTCACTGAATTTACATTCTTTGTGTATTCATAAAAAGGACTAAATAGGCTCGTGTGTATCACCAAGACTGAATCTCAGAAACATAAACGTAAGGGAAAAATGTAGAACTTGATTTGATGTCTTAACTATATAATGCTACCATTTGTGTACCTCTTAAAATGCACATAAAAGAAATTGATAATCATATATTACATGGTATATCATATAAAATATGTGAATGGAATAAATACATATCATCTTTAGAATCTCAGTCACCTCAGAAAATAGAAGAATGTTAATGGGGTGGAAGGAAGCTTCTACTCTAGTATTTTGTTATTTTAAACAAATTTAGAAGAGGGAAATTTGGATTAATAATGGAACAGGAAAAATATGTGGCCAAAATAAAATCAGTGATATCGCTTCCCTTCTCATCTCATTAGCTTGGAGTTTAAGTTATACATGCAAGCTATGTTTCTAACCTTTTTCCTCTAGACCACATAGTTGTGCCGCTAATTTTTACCCCTACCCAGAAAAGAATCAGGGCTGAACAGGGAAAAATCTCTACCTGCTTCCTTAAAAGCTCCGTTGTAATTCACACATGCTTGGCTCAGGGTTGGGCATCATTCTCAAAGTAGTGGGCTATAGAACTCAGATACCCTGCTTGGAGAGGGACTGGGGAAATTCCTGAAGAAGGGGCTACCTGTGTTTGTCTGAGATGATATTGGTAAGTAGTCTCTTCCTTAACCTGAAAAATGATGCCCTCCTCCTTGGACAGCTGCCAAGTTCTGGTTCTCTAACTTATTCTGACCATGAATAAAACCATGGAGAGCTCTAGCCACTCTTAATTGGAACCTGGATCAATATCAATTATTTATATTTTTGGAAACACAATTTCCTCATCTGTGTAATAAGGATACTAATGCCTACTCTTGGCTCTGCCCACCCAAGTTGTTATGTGATTAGGTAGATATGAAAAGATTATATAAAGTGTAAAATATTTATTACTGTTGCTTTTGGTAGTTCAACTTTGTTGTTTTTAGTGAAATTTAAATGTCATCAAAAACACATAATCCTTGAAAAAGAATATGCTTGGTAAATAAAAGTATAAAGTAATAGGTTTTTAAGAACATTTAGAATGCATTCCCTGCATAAAGAAAAACATGTCTTCAAATATTTTTCCAAAGCTTAGCTCAGCTGTGACTATACTTTTTTAAATGAGAATAGTCACAACTCATTCATTTGTGTATTTTATTCTTTAGAAATATAGATCAGAAAAGAAATTAGCTAATCATTGTCTGGTTTACGTCTGAGGTCATTTATCTGTATAAAGGAAACTGATTTGAACAGGGATTTTTTTCTGTGTCAGCATTTCACAAGGTTTATAATACATAATATTGATTTTTTTTAATACAAAAAACATGTAAATTATTACCTGCCTTGGCATTTTTATAAAATCTATTACACTCCATTTGGTGTTTGGTGTGCTGAAATAAGACACATTACAGAATGAGAGAAATTACTATTTCAAGTTTTAAGATACATCATTGAACAGAAGCTTTACCCAGCACACAATTCACTTCTCAATTTTCTTTCCTTTTTGCCTCAGAGAATTCAAAAGGGTCATTTTTCTAAAAGAAACATCCCACCAATAGATTATTATTTTCTGAGATTCAAAATGTGTCTGTTTTCCAAATGGTTTGTGGTGGCAGCCTCTCTGTCACTGAATTACTAATTGTTCATTTGGAAACCTCCATTGAACACCTCCATTGATCACCTCTCTCTTTTGCATATACAAGAGCTAATTATCATTAATGGGTAGGAAATGGTAGTGCTTGGACTATAACACCAGTATGGTTATGTCTAACAAAATCAAAGTATTTAAAACTTATAATAAAACAACAATAATCAAAATAGTCCTTTAATTATTCCAGACAAAAATGTAGCCATTGGGCTACATAAGATATGTTTGAACCATACTTGGACCAGTACACTAATTGCATAGCCAAGTCCTTTTGGGTTTGGTTGGGTTTGCTTTGTTGTTGTTTGTAAAGAAACTTGGATGCAAAAGGGTGAAATTGAAGATGAATTAACACATTCATAACCAAACATTCTCAACCTTTCACATTTCTTTACAGAAATGCTTGTGAAATGCATTCCCACGTTTTGATCAACATTCTTTTTGAAGCAAAGATAATTGTGATACTTAGTTGGCCCTCAGCCAATAGCAATGAGCAGGAGATCAGAGCATCTCAGGCTTCTGCCTCTCATGACTTGTCAAAACTGTGTATTTTCCCTAGCTAGTACATTAATTTTAAATCTTATAAAAATTACAGTAAGCTGAACTCTTTAACAATTATCCAAAATAAATGTGATATAAAGATAACATATTTTACTTCCTTGTCTGAGAACTTGGGTCCAAGCTGTATGCTGTATCAACAAGATTCCTTCTGAGACTGTCTAAAACAAATCATCTTATTCTGTACTGTTGCTCTATCTCTGACCAAGCATTATTCTTTAAATTCGTTTTCTGTATAATGTTGATACTGGATAATACACAAGAATAAAAGCAAGTCAAGCCAAACTACAGAAGGGTCAGCCTGGTTCAAATAACAAATGCTAGTAAATTGGAATTTTTAGTATTCTGACTAGAATGTAATTTTTGTATACAAAATTAAACTCATCAGTAAGGAAGAACATGGATTTCTATATGAAAAGTGAAAAGCTGAGATAGCTAGAAGGGATTTTAAAAGAGAATACAACATTGATTTGGTTTTCTTGGCAACCTATTAAATTTTAGCTCCAGTAAAGAAATCAATTCAATGAACACATCTAAGACTTGAGTCTTGGCATATTTAGCAATTATTTTCCTGATTAGTGGTTGAAATATAAATAGTACTAAAACAATATTTGCTTTGTGAGAGTTATAAAACTACCCTAAAGACTGGTCAAACACAACAACAAAAAGCTTTTCCAGTATCATCTTCCTTATTTGCTTGTTCACTTTTTAGAATCTTCTACAGATTTTCTTTATTTGGATTGTGGTCCAGAAAGAAAGAAAGAAAAAAAAATATTGTTCATGGTGAAAAGTATCACTGTTTTATATTTAGTTTTTTTAACTCGCTCAGGATGTTGAGAGGGTGTGACTCAGTATTATCACGACAAATTGACCTGATAATGTAAACATTTTGAATGATCCAGCTAATAAAATTTTATGATTTGGCCCAAGGTAATCAAATTAATCAACGATGCTTGAGATTACTAGTTTCTAGTGTTTGCATTTTCTTTCAAGGCCCCAGCTGGTCCATGGAATGCTTTTTCAAAACTTGTTTCCTGTTTACTTCTTCATGAACTCAATATCCTTTCCTGAGCATCCACTTTTAGGAGTTGAGAAAACTTTTGTTTCGGAAGTTTTAGACAATAAGGAAACTGATTATCTCCTCTTGTATTAGAGAGACTACACACATGTGATAGTATAATTGAAGATCCTTTTGGTGGTCCAAAAGAAGCACCTCCTAGTGACTGCAAAATGTTCACAAGGGTGGCGCCTTTGGGGTCATGTAGTTTGTGTGGCGGCATCCCTTCTAAGATTTCAAGATGCTTTTTAGTTCGCTAAAGACAAGACACATTTGATCTCTGATAAGATTTTAATCAATGTAAATATTGGACTTTATAAAAGAATTTTATTTATAACATAAGAGAATTTGGCTGCTAAAAAGCAATTAAAGATCAATAATGCAGTACTGCTGATTCCTTTTAGAAAGAAGGAAACTAAGGCCAAAGTGGGTGAGATTATTTGCCATATATCATGTAGTGCAATAGAAATAGAACTTGGATTTTGGTTCTATATAAACCAAGGTTTTTGAGAGTGAAGGAAAGCGGCAAACCAGTCAGGAATTCAGAGAGGCTTCCTGAAGGAGGTGGATAGAATAAGATACTGAAGTGAGAGGACAAAGAATCCATGTTCTAACTGAGTGGCACCAGCACACTTGGAGAAGAGAAAAGGGAGGCATGTGTGGAACTATAATCAGTTCAGTGCTGCTAGGAACAATGGATGATCATTTTTGTTCCAAAAAACAAAGTGCATTTGTTATATTGTTTTTGAAGAGTGCCTAATCAGGATAATACTTATTATTTGTCCACTTATTCTCAGCCTGATGATCTTCAAATATATATTAATCTCTTCATTTATTCCACAATACTTATTGCCTACCTCCCCTGTGCCAGATATTGTGCTAGGTGAGCTAGATGTACAATGGTGAGCCAAGTATTTTATGGCTCAAATCCTCAAGGTGCTTATGTGGTAATTGGCAATTTAATTATGTAAATATACATTTAATTAGAAGGTACCATGGCAAAGTTAGCTCTTAGAATAGGGGAAATACTAAGTGCTATGAAGACATAAAGAAGTATCTTACATAGGCTGTGGGGACAAAGTAGATGTTTTTGAAGAAGAAAGTTTTAAACTGAGATCTGCAAGTGAATACAGGGGACAAGAGGGAAGGGGAGAGCTGGATCCACAAATGAAACCAGGACAAAGCTGAAATTCAACATCAGAGACTTACAAAAGTGACAGGAGTACAGTGTGGCTTGTAATAGAATTGAAACTAGAAATGGGAGAGACAGGTCAGAGAGGCAGTGAAGGTAAACATGGACTTAAGAGCCAATGAATTTCTACCAGAGAGTGCTCCCACTGGTACCACCAGCAAGGAAGCCCTACAGAATGCCCTGCAGGAGTACAGGAGGTGAATGGAGGTACAGGAAATGAATCTGAACCAAAATCCATCCCTTGTCTTGGCTTCTCTCTACCACTCAGCCTATTTTTTTTTTCTTTCTCACTGCATTCTAGCTTCCTTTCCATCTTAAGTATATGATGAAATATGTCTGCCAACACCTTTTTCATTTATGCATTAACAATCAGTTGTTATGGGAAAAATAGGCTGAGTTCTCTTTTTTTTTTAGTTTCAGTATCCTAGGCAGGAACATGACATGGTTGGATGAGCATACCTGAACTTTTGAATGTGGTCAGAGGGAATGTGCAACCTGAAATAGTGTATAGCTTCCACAGACACTGAACAGTTATATTACACAGAGAGGTGATTTCACAGAAGCAGGAATGGTAAGAACATTTCCAAGTTTGAGAAGGGGTTCTGAACAGAAAAAGTTACGAGTGTTCATTCATTGACACACAAGATTGTAATGATTGAAAAGGTAAAGGGTGTAAAATCAAAGGGCATAGTGACATTTAGGTGTTGCCCAGTGACTTACTGTTGCTGAATTGATTTTAGTCTCTTGAAAAGTGTAAAGAACTCACAAGGACCCCTTGTTTCATTTTACCACCGCCATGACCACCTCCACTCAGCCCCCGGGCACACTCACTTTTCTGGGAGGTACAACTACTCCAACAGTTTATTGTCCTAGTCCTGGCTCTGTCAAACTGATCAGAGCTTGAGCAATTAGTCCCATACCTGGAACTCCCCCAACTGGGACAAAAACAGAAAGATGGTGCACAGAGTAGCTTCAGTTTAGACATGACATGGGAGCTATTGGTAAATATGGTTCCAATGAAGATAAAGGCACATAGAAAAGCAACTTGTAACCTGGAAGACGAATGAAGGAGACTCAGAAAAAGAAACCACCCAGCTCCAGAACATAGTTCTGTGCCTGAAATCCAGCTGCCTCTGTTTTTGGAATCCATAAGATACTCTGCTGCTTTGTCACTAACGTTGAGTTGCTCTACAGTTGCTTGCAATCAAATCTGTCAATACAAATACTCACTCCTCACCCAAAAACCTTATTACACTTTTATCTACTCAAATTCCCTAACTTTTATGAAAAGGTTGTACATATCATTACTGTAAAGGCTTATAATCAACATGCTAAACCTAATAGAATGACTACAGGTAGAACCCTAAACAATATTAGTTTTGCCTAAAAATTGTTAGCTATTCTAGATTTTGGATTTTTAACTGTGTACAGTTCTGTAGTGTGTCCACAATCCATAGAGGTTTTTGTACATAAAAAGATTTCTTCTCTAGCCCTATAAAAGAGAGGAACCAAGTCATATCACTTTCACACCTCTACCCAATAAATTATCAGAGATCAGTTTGAAGGACAGCCCTTCTGTGATGCTGTTATGGGAAACTGAATCATTTCTGCCCCTTTTTCCTTGAATGTCCTTGAGGGCCATACACAAACTGAGGGGATCTGTAAAACAGTTTTATCTGACCCTAGCACAAAATGGAAGGTGGGAGGAGAACACATTTCTCCTCTTAAGGCTTGAGATGAAGAGAAATGAAACAAGTCCAGTATTTAAGAAAGACTTGGAGATCACATTAGAGAAAGAAAAGTAATTGGAGACAGTCAATCAAAAAGTGTCTATTATGTGCCATCTTCATGTGGCACTGTGCTGGCTGCCTGACAAAGCAAACTGAGCCAAGGCAGTTCTTAACTTTAAGTTGTATAATCTAAAATTAAGCTTCAACATTTTATGGAGGGCTTTGGGGCAACATGTCATAAGACATTTTCATTTCTAACAAGTTCTGAAATTCCTTTTCTTCATGTGCCATTTTGCAAAAGCAATCCAGAGCTTTGTTTTTTGAGGTCATTTATTGCTGTCCCATAATTACTTATACAGAAGTTTCTATAATTTTAAATTGTTACGGGGAAATATACTTAAAGAATGTTAGACCTGCCATTTTAATCGAAGAAATAAATTTGGAAAGAAAACATCTCCTCAGACCATTAGAGCATACTGTTCACTTAAATCATAATGTCTATATTTTAATCAGGTACCCATAAATATTACAATATTGAGAAAAGGCCTGGGTTCTCATCTTAATTCTTTCATTAATTACCTGGAAGGGTTGGGGACATCCCTATTTTATTTCTACTCAAATATCTTCATTTGAAAATGCCTAAGGTGCTGTTAAAAATATTATAGTCCAAAACATAATAAATATTTTTCACATTCACATTATTTCCATATTAGGGATTCATGTCCTTTACATTATTTATTTTTAAAAAAATCTCTCTTTTGGACAGAGGATTTATGCAACAGGAGAAAATCTGGAAACTCTAGCTATAGGTCCAACACTTGACTAATATTTATGAGTTATAACAAGAATAACTCATTCTAAGTGCATATTATCCTATTTTTATGTGATATATGCAGTATTAGCTAAAAACATGGACTGCGTTTAAAAACTACTGTGTTGTAAGTGGTCCTTGCATAACAGAGCATTATGGACTTAGAATGATTGGAGAAATGGTTGAAAATATTTACAGTGATTTTTCCAGGTGGTGCATTGTGTGTATGTGTATATATGTGTTTTATTTTCAAATACCTATAATAAACATGTTATTCTTAAAATAAGGAACATGTAAATTTTAAAAGAATACTGTTCAGTTAGAATTAACCAAACAATTGGATTAATTAATGCTCTTCCTTCCACCCATAACACATGGATTGCCAAGGGGCTGCCCAGTCACTGACAGGCTACTCCATAGGAGACTCAGGCACTTCTGCTTCCAACCCTCTCCTTGAGCGATGTTACTTACCAAAATCAAAATCAGTTATCTGTTTCTTTGTGAAAGTCACTTGTACTTGTCATAATAATTATGCAAATTAATTAACATTATATAAAAAGTGATGAGATCTCATTATGAAAATAGTCATTTCTTTAAATGTTTCAGAAAGATTTGATTTTTAAAATGTTGTTAGATGTAAGAAAATTATAAAATGTTATGATAAAAAGTTAAAAATGCTTATGCTTTTAGATTGCTTTATTAAATATTAAGTTCTTAACTTGAATGAAACTCAAACTAGAAATGTAAATGATATATTATGGGTGTGTGGTTTATGCAAGAAAGAAGGTAAGGACCTTCATTCAGGAAACAGAACTCATGTTATTGGCCTCATCCCAAAAGCTTTGTGAATAAATGAACATTTATATATTTTAGATTAAAATAAGATGTTTAAGGTATAGATTAAATTTTTAATGATTCCTTACTTTCATTGCTTTTTAATTGTTTGTTTTTTGAGATGGAGTCTTGTTCTGTCGCCAAGCGGAGTACAGTGGCACGATCTCGGCTCACTGCAACCTCCGCCTCAGGGGTTCAAGTGATTCTCCTGCCTCAGCCTCCTGAGTAGCTGGTGCTACAAGCGTGTGCCACCACACTCAGCTAATTTTTTGTTTTTAGTAGAGATGGGGTTTCACCATGTTGGCCAGGATGGTCTCCATCTCTTGACCTTGTGATCTGCCCACAGCCTCCCAAAGTGCTGAGATTATAGGCGTGAGTCACTAAAAAATTAAAAAACACACAGCCTGCTTTTTAATTCTGTAACCAAATACAGATGCTAATGAAGTTAGATAAGATAATTCCAATCATAACTATTTATTTACAAGCCCGAATGTTAATCATCCTATGGGCCCTTTCCTACCACCTCTTATACTTGAATTTCAAACCCTTTCCTGCCAAATATTTCTTTTATAATCAACAGTACATAGATAACCCTAGAAATTAAAACCTGAAAGAAAACAGTCTGAAACAATTATCTTAGAAGTTTCCATAATAAATCAGCCTTTAATCCTGACTATTATTCTAGGCACTGCTATTTTTATAGGGAATTCCTTTTTTGGTCAAGTCTATGCATTCACCCAGGTTTGTGGCCCCATGCAGAGCCTAGAATTATTACTCTCGTTTATGGCTTTAGAAAATTTTAAAGAACAACAACAACACAATGTCTTCACCAAATTATGTAAAGTGCTACTATTTCCCAGAATGCTTTGTGGGGATAAAGGTATACATACATGTAACTATTTTAAGCACTTATAAATTTAGCAAATATTTACCTGCTTATCTGTTATGCAAAAACAGTGAGGTATGCTTGCATATATATAAAAATAGAGCTTTTCTAAAAGGAAGCTTGATATGCATATTGTCCTAGCTCTAGGAAAGATTTTTTTGATGATCTTAAACCAATAGGTATGAAATAGACTATGTAAAAAGGTAAGTGAAATCTAATAGTACAGCTTAGAAAATCCTCAGATAAAAGCATCTTTCTCAGAAAAACAAAAGCAACTGATTTAATTTTTAAAAGATGGGTAAGAAAGACAAAAAGAAAATCAAAATGCCAAGGGAAATTCTCAGGATTTAGGTTAAAAATTGTTTTAATCTGTAGTTAATATCTTGATTTTTTACTAAAATTGGTACATGGAAACAATGCCTGACATATTTTCTCACTCTATGTCTTCAACAGTGCATGGTTGCTAATGACAGCATTTGCTCATGAGCCTTCCCTGCAGGAGAGATAAAACCTCTGGGGTGGAGAATTTTCTACAACAGCAGACCTGCCATGGCTGATCTGTCAGGGTGAGTCAAACAGGCATTCTGCTTCCTAAGGATGACAAGAAAACAAATAAAAATACAAGAAAATGCAAACATTTTCATCAAAGGCATTTGGCAAATTAGGAGCTGCCCTAAGGAATTCAAAGCAAAGGTAGAAACTATTAGCCCTTCATTCACAAAAATCTTTTGATGTCCATATTTCAAACAGATAAATTAAACCATGTATTATGTCTTCTGATAGTTCAACTGCACAAATATATATTGTGGAAACCTGGCCAACATTTCAATAATTTCATTCACACACAGCTCATACCCATTTTTCATTTTTTGATATAAATATTTGTCAAATTCTACTACTGCAAGGCACAGTGCTAGGCACTGGGGAGGCAGGCATGGTAATTAAGAGTTCATATAAGCACATGTGAAATTGCAGTGGGCACAAATTTGAAGAAGAGATATGCGATGCTTAGAATCTATGAATGGAGTACTTTAACTAAACCAGAAATTGAAAACAACTTCTATAAAGAAGTTCTGAAGAACCCTTAGCTATTAACTACTAACTAAGCAGGGAGGGGAAAGATTATTCTGGGCAGAGGAAAACATCCATGTCCTAAGGCATGGTGGCAGGAAAGGGTGTGCTCAGTTGAGGGGCTGAAAGAGGTCACTGTGGCTAACACAGAGAGTGCCAAGGCTCTGTGGCATGAATGGGGCTGAAGACACAGGGAATACACATCCTAAAGGGCCTCAGAGACATGATACAGAGTTCTGCCTCTACCCCGAGAGAGAAATCAAGTCAATGAAGCATTTAAGGGGCATGTTTCTGCATGTGTGTTTCTGTTTGTGGGGGTGTCATGCTGTTTGAGAGACATGACATGATCAGATTTGCTTTTACACTTTATTTAATCATCTCTTAATTTTACCAATAGACAGCTGTCCTGTTAACAGTTTCTGCATATGGTAAGAGTATTGGGGTTGAATATAAAGTGGTTTTACATCTAGACTGTGGAAAGTACAAATAAGTATACATAAAAAAAAAAACAAGTTTTGCATGTTTTTTATATGTGACATAATGCAATGGAATGGCTTTTTAAAATGCACAATTTGTGTTCAGAGATAATATAATTTGCTACTCTTAACATGAAGAGAATCAAGGAAAAGCTCCTTCCTACTAAAACCAATTAAATATTTGAATCACCTTTAAGTATGTACATTACACTGTTGTTCCTGAGCAATATAATGAGTAAAATATTCTGTACCCACCAGTATTAGTTACATGCAAAGGGGAGTAGTGTCCCTCTTTTTTCCCAGGAACTTAGGAATAGTCAATGCACAAGAAGTTAGAAATATAAAAATTCTGAATATGTTCTGGGTATAGCATGCTGAATAATGCACTGAATAATAACATATAGAATGACAATAATAATAACTTGCTGTTACATGTGACTTTGGTAATGAAAAGAAATCAACTCGTAGAATATTATCATTTCAAGTCAATCTAGTAATACAGCAATATACCTATAGAATTATAGACAAAATGATACATGTCATAACATTCCAGTTTTTAATTGATTGAGTGCATGTTATGTGCTAGGTGTTTCCAACATTTCCATATTATCTTTGTGAGCTAGTTGTTTTTAGGAGGGGTACTCACAGAGCTTGAAGCCCAGGCCTGCTGAAGCCTGATTGTGAGTAATGGACCCTCGCCTCATCCCACCTCCACATAAACAATGGAGAAGGTGCTAATTTTGTTTTGCAGTAGTTATTTGCACCTAGTGAGGAAGCAGGCATGTAGCCAGAATCTCCAGAACAGCCTAGCTGATACCATGAGGATATATTTAAAAATAACAACAGCAACAACAACAAAAAAACTTGAGAAAGACAAAGTCAGCTTCTCCTACCTGATGGTGTTCTTGCTCCGTTTAGGCAGTATCATCTGAAGCTACATAATTTCACTGCAATGCTGAGGTCACATGAGAAGTCACATCTGCCTCTGGAATCTCACTGTGTTAACTCCGGTTTTATGTGTCTGTTCTTTGCTTTTTCTGCTTCTCTAAGTTTCCTAACCATTTGCCATTAAAACCTTATATCTTTCTGGTGATTGCATTCGCATCTCATTGTGATGATGTAGAAAGTATTACACTCATTTTATAAATAAAGACACTGAAGCCCTAAGCCTAACAGTCACTCATTCAAGTTAACCAGCAATAATATTAAGGTTCTGGCAAACACAACGGTGCTCTTTACAGATGCAACTGTTAGGAAAGGGCAAGAAGGCTGAGGACACACTTACAGGGTGAAGAGAAACAAAAACCAATTCCATAAATTTGTAACAGTGACATTGTGTGGAGAAAATTGAGGTTGTGTCTTTTGATGTTACACAAGAAAATCATATATGATAATATGAATATGTTTATCACCAAATAAGAAGCTCTATGAATATAGGAAATTTGTCTATTACATTCGCCTACTTAAGGCTAGCATCAAGCAGAACCCTGTGTGTCATAGCCAATTAATCAATACTTAAATTTCTAAATTTTCAAATGCCTATTGATTTAAATTATTTCATTACTTCATTAAGGTGAAAAAATGTAGTTTGGTTATTTGAGGAATATAAGCTATTTTTCTGTGAGGGTTTTTTGGGTGAGACTGATATTTAAATTGGTGGACTTTGATCAAGCAGATTACCATCTGTGGTGGGCCTTATCCAATCCGTTGAAGGTCTAAATAAAACAAAAGACTGACCTTCCCCAGCAAGAGGTGATTCTGCCAGGAAATTGCCTTTAGATTTCAACTACCATACCAGGTATTCTCTAGATTTCCTGCCTGTTGGCCACCCCCTGCAGGTTTTGAACACGCCAGTCTCTGTAATTTAGTGAGTCAATTAGTTGAAGTAAATTTCTGTCTCTTTCTACACACACACACACACACACACACACACACACACACACAGCCTATTGGTTCTGTTTCTCTAGAACCCTGACATGATACAGTTAGTATTAGCATAACGTTTTAAGGATATGCGTATTTCAGCATAAACAATCTTAAATGATGTACAAACTATTTTTTTTTTATTGTTTTTTTTTTCCCATTTATTTTATTGCATTTTAGGTTTTGGGGTACATGTGAAGAACATGCAAAATTGTTGCATAGGAACACACGTGGCAGTGTGATTTGCTGCCTTCCTCCCCATCACCTACATCTGGCATTTCTCCCCCTGCTATCCCTCCCCAGCTCCCCACCCCCCACCGTCCCTCCCCTATTTCCCCCCAACTGACCCCAGTGTGTAGTGCTCCTCTCCCTGTGTCCATGCGTTCTC
>NW_016107951.1:779071-811222 GCF_001604975.1 Cebus imitator | reverse complement strand
ACAAAGCAGCCGCGCGGGGCAAAGCAGCGGCGCTGGCCGAAACAGCCGCGCTTGGCGACCGTGGAGCACCTCTGCCCGGGAATTTCCTAGTCTGTGGGCAATAAAAACACGGCGTCCACTCACCCTCTGCGCTTTCACTGGGAGCTGCAATCCTGAGCTGTTCCTAAACGGCCATCTTGGATCCAATCTGTACAAACTATTAAGATGGGTTGGAAAGAACATGAAATAGAAAAGTCACAGGGCCAGGTCCAAGATTTCCCTATTTATTTATTCATTCAATTCTTTATTCATTATATACTTTTTGAGCATCTATGATAACCCCAGACACTTTCAGGAGCTGAGGATTAAACTCTTATGCTTGTTTAATACTAGCGGAATAGATGAACAATATGTAAGTCAACAAGTGTATTAGTCAAGGTTCTCTAGAGGGACAGAACTAATAGGATAGATACATATATGAAGAAGAGTTTATTAAGGAATATTTGCTCACACAGTCACAAGGTGAAGTCCCATAATAGGCCATCTGCAAGCTGGGGAGCAAGGAAGCCAGTCCAAGTTGCAAAACCTCAAAAACAGGGAAGCTGACAATGCAGTCTTCAGTCTGATGCCAAAGGCCCAAGAGCCCCTGGCAAACCCTGGTGTAAGTCCAAGAGTCCAAAAGCTAAAGAACTTGAAGTCTGATGTTCAAGGGCAGGAAGCATCCAGCACAGTAGAAAGATGAAGGCTGGAAGACTCAGCAAGTCAAGCCCTTCCAACTTCTGCCTGCTTTATTCTAGCCATGCTGGCAGCTGATTAGCTGGTGCCCACCCAGTTTGAGGGTGGGTCTGCCTCTCCCAGTCCACTGACTCAAATGTTAATCTCTGTTGGCAACACCTTCACAGACACACCGAGGATTAATACTTTGCCTGCCTCTTTCAATCCAATCAAGTTGTACTCAATATTAACCATCACAAGTAAACAGACAAGTTAATCTCATAAAGTAAAAACTATTAAGAAAAAAAAGCAGGCAGATATTTTACAGAATTCTTTAGGTAATCAAGGAATTTGATTCTTTAGGTAATCAAGGAATCAGAGCAAGCTTCTCCAAAGAGGTGACTTGTGAGTGGAAAGATGACTAGAAATAAAAAGGCAACCATGCCAAGATCTGGAGACAGAGCATCTCGGGCAGAGGAAACAGCAAGAACTAAGGCTGGGAGGCAGAAGAGTATTTTCCCAGAGTATTTGAGACAAATTCCTTGGCCTCTCTGAGCCATGGTTTCTCATCTGTAAATTAAAGATGATGAGTCATCCTTAAAGAGTTGTTAGAATGAGATAATGTTTATAAGGTCTGACGCACAACTAATGGCATATCACAGAAACTTAAGGGAGTGTAGTAGAAAGGGACAATTTAAACTGGGAGTTAGGGGAGCATGCAGAAATGACTTTCAAGGAAATTTGAACTGAACTTTGAAGGATGAACTAGAGGAACCAGAGACTCAGTTGGTGAAGGAGGAGAATATTCTAAGCAACATTAACAACACACAAAGTACACCATGTACACACATACATATCCTTACTTCACTGTGGTTTTGTTGCTAGTGGGCAGGTACAGATTCTTGAATTCACTACACATAAGAATTTGAGAGCAAGTCTAAAGCAAGAGTAAGTAAAGTTTAGGGCAAAACAAAAGTACACTCTGAGAGGCAGAGCAAGCTACTCAGAGGGAGACAGCGGCCAGTGGCTCAAAAGAATTCCTTTTATGGAAGATGTACATACATTTTCATAAAATATGATCTGGTGAGGTCAAATATGCAAAGGCAGACCTGCCGTTGGAGCATGAGCTCAGCTGTAACATGTATCATGCCCTAATGCAAATCGTGTGTATCATTAGCATTTAAAATCTCTACCTAAGGTTTTAAAAAAAATTATTATTAAAATGAGGAAAAGTTTACTAAAAACTAAACCCTGACCCTAGCTGCACATACAAGACACCAGAGAAGCCCCTGGCCACCCCTCCGCTTCCTTTCTTCCCGGCTCCACCCCCCTCCACCCAGCCCTTGGTAGGAATTTGTAGCTAATAGCTTCTTGGGCTATTGGTGCTGATTGGTTGGAGAATGGGGAAGTTCCATCAGGAATAAGAAACTTTTGTTCTCTTTCCCAGGCCACACTGGATAGCAGGAAATTGTAAGCATCTGGTTGGTGGTTTGCTAGTATCCTGTAGGACTTCTTACCTCGCAAAAGAGGTGCTGATGCACACGAGGATGCGAGGGATGTAGAGCTGGCTGTGGAGGGGCCTCTGGGGCTCCACACAAGGGGGCAAGTCAATATGGCCCCTGATATGGTTTGGCTCTGTGCCCCAACCAAATCTCATCTCGAATTATAATCCCCACGTATAAGAGGAAGAGCCTGGTGGGAGGTGATTGAGTCACGGGGGCAGACTTCTCACTTGCTGTTCTCGTGATGTGAGTGAGTTCTCATGAGATCTCGTTTAAAGGTGTGTGGCACTTCCCCCTTCTCTCTTTCTCTCCTGCTCCTCCATGATAAGACCTACTTGCTTCTCCTTCACCTTCAGCCATGATGGTAAGTTTCCTGAGGCCTCCCAGCCAGGCTTCTTGTACAACCTGCAGAACTGCGAGTCAATTAAACCTCTTTTCCTCATAAATTACCCAATCTCAGATAGTTATTTATAGCTGTGTGAGGATGAACTAATACAGCCCCCAAATCTTACTTATCCTGCCTCAGTTTAACTGTTTTTTTTTAAAATTAAAATTCCCCTATTTTTAAATTAGAACAAAACCACAAAATTTTATTAATGTACAAATCAAATCTTTTAAAATAGGTCAACTTTATATTGCTCTCAATGCAGGAGGAAAAGAGAAAAAAAGGGAAAGTGAGAGAGAAAAATATAGAATATGAATAGCAGAAAGAAAAAGCCAAGATACACATGGTGAACAAAGATAGGGGAAGTAAGTGAATCAAGAGGCATCAAGGCAGGAAGAAGAGTGTGGACTTGGAGGGATGGCGATGATGGTGGAGGGAAGGAGAGGCCAAAAAGGCAGAGGAGGAGGAAGCAGCAAAAGACACATCCCTGGACTCAGGAAATAAATCAGCCAGTTGTCTGGAGCAGAGCAGACCAGGCAAAATGGCAGCATGCAAACCTTGAAAACATTCTGGAAAAAATTGTTTAATAAAATGTAAATAATAGTTTCTGAAGACATTATCTTTGAAATTCTGACTGAAGGAATTCATGTTCTTTATTCAATATGGAAATAAAACAAAATGTATTTCCATGGGACAGAAGTAATTTCCACATAACAATTTTCTTCCTTTTAATTCAAGAAACCAGGAAGCAATTTTGCCACGAGAAAAATGGAAGAGAATTATTACTGGCCTACCACTCATAAACTGTTTTTCTTCCCCATTCCTTATCCTTTACTTTCTATTTCACCGTACTGCCTTATCTGGCTATGTATGTATGTATCTCTATCTATCTATCTGCTTTCATTTTTCTTACTTTTCTCTCAAAACATAATACCCTCTGACTCTCTGAAAACCTTCATAAACTCAAGAAAGGATCTAACTATGTTTCTCATGTTCTCCAAACATAGCATTGCCAAAAAGCTGCTTGAACTTGTAGGGTATTTTCTCTGACTGAGTTGCCTTCTTGCACCTGATTTTTTTCTGCAAGGTTAGTCTAGAATACTGTGGGGAAGAGCTCCCTCACCTGCCTTGCAGAAGGTAATGCTACTGGGTTCGATTGCCTGAGTAGGCTCCCTAACTGCTTCCTGAAGCCAAACTGTTTAATTTGATCACATGAAGTTTGCACTTTAGTTTTGATAGATCTTTTCTATATTTATAGTCCTTGATTTGTAAGTCCACATTTTATATACAAACAAATGCATAATTAAAACATCCATTCTAGATTGCTTATATAAACAAAATGTATAATTTGCACATTGACTACAGATTTTCTTTAAAAAAACAACAATTATTTCATATGTGCTTTTGGAACTAATAGAAATCCGTTCAGCTGTGTTTTAGGTGCACTTCCAAACTGAGATTGTTACAGAGGAAACTGTGGCAGTTAATCAACATGCAAATGACATGTTTATGTGTGACTTAAAATGAATTTAGACAGAAGAATGCCAAATTTAACGCTTTAGCCTTGCAATGAAAATTACGCAAATCACAGAAAAATCTGACTTACCTATAGAAATATTGAAGTCAAGAGTTTTAATTAATGCTTGCCAGATTAATACTTTTCAGTTGTTGATAACAGATCAAATATGAAATAGAGAAACTCAAAATGCTAGAAGTAAAGAAACACTTTTGTACTAGAAACCTTTTGTGTCACCTTCATCTACAATATGTTATGTAATTCATTCTAGTAAATAGTTTTTAGGCCTGTCTTTAGAATTTAAATAAGTATATCTATGATATGGTTTGGCTTTGTGTCCCCACTCAAATCTCATTTTGAATTGTAGTCCTATAATCCCCATGTGCCGTGAGAGGTACCCATGGGAGGTAACTGAATCATGGGGGCTATTCCCCCCATGCTGTTCTAATGATAGTGAGGGAATCCTCATGAGATCTGATGGTTTTATAAGCCTCTGACATTTCCCCTCCTGCCACTCATTCTCTCCCCTGCCATCCTTTGAAGAGATGCCTTCGGCCATGATTGTAAGTTTCCAGAGGCCTCCCCAGCCATGCAAAACTGTCAGTCAATTTCTTTTCTTAATAAATTACCCAGTCTTAGGTATTTCTTCATAGCAGTGTGAGAACAGACTAATACAATCTAAGTGACCATACTGACAAAATTATTTTTCTCTGTTTATAAATGTTTGAAGATGTACTACAGTTTCTGAATCTCAAAGATGAAAGTTATTTTCACACTTGTTAGGAACTTTACCAGGTTTTAAATAAAAGAAAGGAGTTGTTATGAAAAAGAATGAGATGAAAACAGAAAAAAAAGTAATTAAAACAATTCTCAGTAATGTCACTCACCTGTGCCTTAACTCTCACACTCAATTGGAAAATCCCCAAATTAATATGAATTAACATTTATTGAGTGTTCACAAATATTGGCTACTATTATGTACAAGGCACTGTGCTGATTGCATTACATTCCTTATTCCCTTTAAAACTCAAGACTTCAAGGAAATTTAAGCAAATTGAAGCCATAGGAGTTAAAAAAACTTGACCAAACTCACACTGCCAGGAAGTGGTGAAGCAGTATTTTCAAACAAGGTCTGGCTCCAGACCTCATGATATTAACTGCCACCTTGTACATTGCAGACTAAATGATTTATTAACAACTATGATTTCTCTGACAATGCTTTGCCATTTCTTGAGTACACTACTAGCGTACTCAAGAAAGTTATTCTAAGTTATTATGTGAATTTGGTGTGTAACTGAAGTTAGAGTTAACCAAGCCAGGATAGCACATACAATTCCAAAAAAAAAATTAAAAAGCCCCCAATATTAGCTTTTGATGTGAGAGACAATAGAGAGTCAAAAGAGAAAAACTAGAAAGAAGATAAGTGAATTGGTCAGATCTGGGCAGAG
Source organism: Cebus imitator (assembly GCF_001604975.1). Taxonomy (NCBI): domain Eukaryota; kingdom Metazoa; phylum Chordata; class Mammalia; order Primates; family Cebidae; genus Cebus; species Cebus imitator. The sequence continues at coordinate 805,678 of NW_016107951.1, read as the reverse complement.
ATTAACTTAAATGACAAGGCTTCAGTATGGAGAATAGGGTGGGTGTAAGAAAATGTAGTATATATATAATGTAGTTATGAAGTGGAGAAGATAAAACAGTAATTGAAAAGGGAAGGTGGAAAGAAGGAAAAGAGAAGAAAATAAGAGAGTAAAATGTATTTAGAATCTTCCAGGGGATAAGCATTTTTATGTCACTGCATAAAATTTTCACATTAACTGCCAAACGCATAACAACGTAGAATACTTTTTCTCATTTTTAAAGATTAAAGTACTAAACAATATTTTGGAGAAGATTCACCTGATAGAATTTGAAGAGCCAAGATTGGACTCACATCCTTTGATTCCAATGCTGCCCTGTGGGTTTAAGCATAAAGAGGGAAGGAGCTATAGAGAGATATCTTAGATTATTTTGAATGGATATCATTTGGTTGCTATATTGAAAATACTTTGAATACTACTTATAATTATAGTTATTATACATATTTATTGAACAAAATTGGAAAAAACACTTTCTAAAATTTCCTCCTGTCTGTTGCACTCATTTTAAGAGGAAAATATTTATACTTTCTTTATTGTGAATTGGAATGCATTTTTATAATTCTGAAAATGAATTTTCCCATTTCTGTTTATACTGTCATAGAAAGGGAGAATTATGCTTGAAATACAGTCCATCAGGCATTGGTATAGATCCCTTTCTTCATTTGTTGGATCCAAAGAAAGAGGAAAAGGGATAAATCGTGACCAACTAAGGGATCCAACAGATTGGAGGAAATGAGGAGGTGGTGCACATTGTTTCTTTGGAGATACTATTTTCTTTGTTTTGATTGACAGCCTTAAATTATCTAAACTAGGGCAGTGTGTGTGTGTGCGTGTTTATCTGTGTGTATGTTTGTGTGTGTGTGTGTGTGTGTGTGTGTGTGTGTAACCTGGAAAACATTAAGTCAGCAGTATGTGCCATGGTCATCGTGTCTTGGGCACCAGATAAGGTCCCAGCTCCCCTCATGGTGATCACCAAGGGTTATGTTGAGATCTCCGCTTATTCCCAGATACGCTTGGTATACGGTGGCAGGTTAGGTTTGCCCTTCCTTCACTCCTCTTCTACTTGCTCTACACAGAGTAGAAATCTCCCAACGTTTGTGGAGAGTGACTGTCACAATTTCAAATTTAACTGCATTGATGAAGAGTTGATTTTCCTTTAAAAATGTATTTATTTTTGTTAAACAACCACTTTGTCATTTTATGGCAATCTGCATAGACGGAGTTAGATATGTGCTAACGTTGTCATCTTAAATGTAAGTTAGTTTTGAGGGAACCATCGTCACACATTTTCAATGAAGTTAACGTCATTCAAAACCAACACATATATGTGGGATTAAGTAATTTTTTGTTGCATATTTGCAAGCCTAGAGTATATCCCAAAATACTTTCAAGTACATAGCCTTGTATTCATGCAAGAATCAGATTTTAAGTGAGGGATTTTATTTCCTTTCAAATAAATGAATTTAATGTTTCTCTTAATTATGTGTCACAAATTGCAGTAAAATCTCACAGGGCCTGTCTCTATAGGAATCTAAACAATACCAGTTTGTAGAGTCTATGGGAAAGTAAGAAAAATATATTTTTTTTCTTTTAGGTATTCATTCAAATAACATGTCATTCAAGGGATTCATTTTTAAGTCATTTAAAGAATTTTAAGGAGGAAGTCAAATTCTATACAAACTAATAAACTATAAGCAAATATTTATGAAAGTTCATTTCATTGCCCTTGGAAAGGTCGCTCTTCCTCTCTTACTCAATTTGTTTTATACTACTAAGAAAGAAACACTGAAGTGCCCTGTGGATGGATAATTAGTATGTGCCCACAAAGACTGGAAATTACATTCCTTGAAGACATACATCTAAAGCCACACAACTAATCCAAAGTCATAGACACACACTTGTTGACTGAGCTTTTTTCCCTTTCTCAAGATTTCCATTTCTCATCTCTGCTTTGAACTCATTTTCTTCTTTACTTTTCTGTTCCTCATCTCCACATATTTCTTTGGTCAATTTAGTTTTTTCTTCAGGTAATCTCTGAGTTTTTCAAGCATCTTTATTGTGTATTTTTCTGTTAGTCTCTCATTCCTTTTATACAATCTGACATTTATTCTTTCTTTTTCTTTTTTGCTCATTATATCACCTGCTATTTCTATCTCCTGTTAAAGCAAACTAAATATGGCCTGAGAAGGACTCCATACTTCTATATTTGAGTTCTTATGGATGACATGCAACCTAACTTAATAGGTAGACAAGTCTGAAAATTTAAGAGTATGCCCTATAATGATCACTGAGTCTTGGCCAATCCCAGCAGACATATTTCAAGCAGTTATACACTGTCAAGCATTCAAACTGTGTTCCTGAGGCAAAGGCTGAGCTGTAACCAATCCAGCTGTTTCTGTACCTCACTTTGGTGTACCTCACTTTACTTTTTTGGTCTCTGTATCTGCTGTGATTCTGGGGGCTTCTCGATTTGCAAATTGTTCATAAACTCCTTTACATTTAATTTTAAACTCCTTTACATTTGATTTGGCTGGATTTTTTCTTTTAATACTTTTATCCTATTGTCCCCATTCTCTCCTTTATGATTTCAATTACCCACTTTATCCCTTTTCTCTTTCCTTCAAAGATAAATCACTCCTCGAATTCCACTTTACCTCCCATTATAAGTAGATTCCACTGTAGCTTTTTCCTTTGTTTTTGGTTTTGCTTTGACAGTTCTGTTTCTTTCCTAAGGAATAGAAAACACTTAATTTAGAAACAACGTTAAAATTTATCATTTGCTCTCATAATTATGATTGGAACTTCTAAAAATTTTAATAAAAGGATATTTTATTTAACCATATAAATGCCATATATATATATATATATATATACACACACACACACACACATACATACACACACGCATATAGCTATATATGCATATATACATATATATGTATGTGTATATATAGTGCATTTATATTGTTAAATGCATATTTAACCATATGCATACACACATACATATATATACACACACACACACACACACACACACATATATATAAACTAGAGCAGAGCTCTCAGTCTTATTGCTGATGAGAAGCATTTTTTTCTCCATTATAAAATACACTCTTTCTTTGAGATACACATCATGCTTCCTTGACACAAGCCAGCCTTCTCTTTATTGCCATTGTCTTAGTTTCTGATCATATCTCCATGTTTGTCAAAGAATAGATTTCTGCTTCATCCTGTGTGAATTCAGGAGCCATGGTACAAACACTTTCTGCTCCCATTACTTTCAGTAACTTTACTGTCACTCTCAGGAAGCCATTGTATCTTTTCTCTTTCAGAAGTGGACTTCTGCCTGCTTCACTTTAAAGTCTTTTAAGTTAGACCCTGAGTGGTCATCCTGCTGAAACAATAGTGCCAGCTATACCATCGGAAAATATTTCTACATGCCTAGCTGATCTGGCTCAAAATTGAGTAGAGAGGCCAACTTTGAAGGGAAAGCAGAAACACTGGGCAGTAAATGACAAAACTAGCTTTGCTCTCAGTGGTTTCTTACAACCCCATGGCAGGACTAGGGTGGAAGGAGGAAGGAGATAAAGCCTAAAGCCTTAATACAGCTTGGGCCCCAGAGTATTAAACCATCGGAGCAAAGGTGAATGAGAAGAAATCCTCTCCTTTAGAAGAGGATCACAAAGAAATATATCTGTCCAGAACTTGGTGCCTCCTTAGAGGATTTATAGCTTTTATCAAGCTTTCTCTTGAGTCTTTAGTTCAAATTATCGCCATTTTTCTTGTCTGCAGAAAGTTTGAGGGGAAATTTTAAGTTAGGTTAGTCCTGTCTTTAGTTTTCTAAAAAACAGAACTTCAAGATATTGAAAAGATAAACCTTACAATGAAGAAACCCAGAGAAAGGATTATACAGCAAATCCGTATAGCTGAAAAGAAAAAGATTGAATCAGCAGGGGAAAGAAATTATCCAGAAAGTGAAAGCACAAGGAAGAAAAGTTAATGACAGAGTAAAAAAGAAATACACAGCTATTCAAAGTTCCAGAAAGAAGACTAGAAACGTTGGAAGAGATGGTGGCTAAAGCTTTTCCAGAACTGCTAAGGGACATCAGTACTTAAATTCAGAAAGCTCAATGAATCCCAAGCTGAAAACAATTAACTCCTAAAATCATTATAATGAAACTACAAGGGCCCCTAAGGGCAAAGAAATTATAAGCTATAATTTTTTTATCTCAATGATGTCACCATCTGCAGTCAGATAGAAGACCCTGAATTTCCCATTTTACAGCATTTATTTTTGGAATGAGAGGCTCCCATGCTTGCTGTTTTTGTAAATCCTGTTTTGCCTCTCCATCCCACTTTCATTTTCCCCATACCACCCATTAATAGAAAGACTAAGTCCTGCAAACCTATAATTTCATTCTGGCTCCGTTGAAGTCCTGAGAATCCAGAATCTCAAATATAGTAGTCTATCTAAAACAGGGTGGAGACTCAACATCTCCTTCCCAATTCTTTAACTTTACTTCTCAATGTTTGGTGCTTGTCTATGTCCATTGCATGTTTAGCTGACTTCTCAGCACATGACCCATTTTTGTCTCTTTTGGACCCAAAGGTCATTATTTCTAAGAAGCAAAAACAGGACACAAAACTGTATAGATAGAATGGCCTTTACCTCCACCCAATGCGCGTGCGCGCGCACACACACACACACAGACACACGCACGCACGCACGCACACATACTTGCCCACATTTCCAAAGGGCTGTTAATGTTAGGATAGGAGAAACCACTAGTAGAACATCAGGAGAATTAGAATTTAAAGGAATAATATAGTGGTGAATCAGCAGAGGTTAACTCAGTTAAAGAGATGTCAAAGATGTAACTTCGATAAGAGCAACTACTTACTAATAAGCTTCCATCTGGGAGATGTCAGAAGAATGTCACTGAAGGAAATTTTTCTCTGTCTATTCTGAGTAATAGAGACAAGCTCATTTAGTATGAAGTCATTTAGTCTATACAAACTTCTATTCCTTCTTAACTCTCTCATGAACTGACTTCCTGGTAATTCTCGTTCACTGAAAACTTCAGGATCTCACTTGCAGTTTTCATCTCTGCCTCAATTTTCATTTTATGATACAAAAAAAAAAATGTGAAAATCTCATGCAGCACTACGCCTACTATTTCCTTGGCTTTGTCTCCAGTAATCTTCACTTCTACTCCACTTTAGTTACAGACTCTCAATGCCATATCCTGGGCTTTATCTCCACCTGTGAAATCTTAACCTGAAATTTCCACCATTTGAGTACAAATTCACACTCTTCCAGCTCTTTCATTGTTACTTCCATTAAACATTAATTTTTACTTCATAGTAATCTCAGTTCTTTTGAATCCACTTCTAAGAAATTCTTTTGATACTCATATCCTTTATAACTCAGTTTAGATCTCAATGATCTTTCTCTTATATTCCTGGTCTTGAAATTATACCTCTTAAATGTTCCAGGAATCTCCACTCTTCGCTGTTTCCATTATCACCATCCCAGTTTAGGTTGCCATTACCTGTCACACAGATTATTCAGCAATATCCTCACTTGCCTTTCTGACCCCAGTGCTTCCAAACTCCCTTTCCATCCCATTCTCTGCACTGCAATGAGAATTATCTTTCTATAATGCAAATATGGCCATGCCATTCCCTCTTTGAAAGCACTTTAATGACTTCAAGTTGCTTCTAGAATAAACTACATATTCCTAAATATCACTTACACATTTTCCATGATCTAGTACTTGCTTTCCTCACAAGCCTCTCTCTTACCTTCTCATTCAATCTCACTCCATGTTTCAATAGACTGAGATATATTGGGTTTACTGAATTTTCCATGCCCTTTCCCACCTCTAGGCTTTTGCACGTTTGTTCCTCTTCCTGAAGCAGGATTCTATACTTCATCCTCTTCCCACATTACCCTCCCAATCCTAATCATTCCTTAAATCTTGCCTTAAGAGACCACATCTCTCAGGAAGCTTTCCTTAACTTCCATTCTGAGTTACACAGCCCTCTTTATGTGCCTGTACTTCCCCATTACAGTACCTAACGTAATATCTCCGAACTGTCTCTTAAATTGTGTGCATCCCTCATTAGACTGAGATACATGAGGTTAGGGATAGTATCCTCACAGGATAGCACAGAGCCTGAACCACATTAGTTGCTCAATAAATATTGGAAGAATGAAAAAAAAAAAAATTTAACTCAGAGAGTTAGATATGGAGATATTTAGTAGAAATAACCTTAAATCGGATACTCATTATGAAATTAGAGGATTTTGATCAGATTATATACCTTAAGAATATGGAACCTTATCCACCAGCCTAGAAGGTTGCTGGAAAACAATTAATGTTTCTGAAATGATTATAAAATTTTCCTCATATTACATTAAATGGGTACTTATAATCTACAAATTCTACACTTTTTATCTACACTGAGATTTGCACATGTAATCTCCATGCTAGGCACTATACATTATTGTCCTGATTTTATTTTTATTTTTATTTTATTTATTTTTTTTTTTGAGACGGAGTTTCGCTCTTGTTGCCCAGGCTGGAGTGCAATGGCGCAATCTCGGCTCACCGCAACCTCCGCCTCCTGGGTTCAGGCAATTCTCCTGCCTCAGCCTCCTGAGTAGCTGGGATTACAGGCATGCGCCACCATGCCCAGCTGAATTGTCCTGATTTTAAATCAGCATTTTTTTCTGAAAGTTCCCTTATTTGCCTCAACACAATGGAAGGTGACTTCCAGAAGAACAAGAAACAGTTTTACATCAAATCTCTCATGAGTTGGCCAATGATGTACTGCAGGTCTCGCTGGTCTCTCTACATTTCTAACAGATTCTCCATCTTCCTCAAAGCATTGGATTTATAGAAATACTGTATATGCCACAGACTTGTCTCTTTAAAACCTCGCTGCCAAATGTGGTTAGACCATAAATGTGTGAGTTGCAGAGGACATTGATATTCCCCATGCAACTCTCTTTTCCTACAAAAATGGAAGTGTCAGATTATGATAATTCTTTCTCCATCAGATGCCTATAAAAGACAAATTGAGGGAAGATAAAAGTTAGCAAGATGTATATAAGAATAAAAAAGAAAATAGCAAGCTGTTAACCTTTCCAAGGCTTTCATAGCTGCTGTTATTTTGACAACATAGTTCTTACAGATCATTAGGCCATATCCAGCTTCCCTCAGCTGTTAAGTCTGAGGTTCCCACTGCTCTCACAATTGAGTGATGTGTCTATATGAAGGACAGAACAGCCTTGTAAGAGGCTTTGTGTTTTTCACAACCACAGGAAAGTTGGCAAGATTTACCTACATTAATAGTTTCAAACATGGATGATCATCACAATTATGGGGGGAGGTTGTTACAAAATGTAACTTTCTAAATCCCCATTCCCCCAATATTCTGGGATCCACTAAGTCTGTTTTTTGTTCATTTTTTTCCCCCTTGTTTTATTAAAGTTAAAAGTTACATACAGTAAAATGCACAGAAAAGTTTTCTTTTCTTCGCCCCTTTAAGTTAGTTAATTACTTATTATTAGCAATCTATTTTAAGTCTTTATTTATTGAGACAGTGTCCTCACTCTGTTGCTCAGGCTGGAGTACAGTAGCACAATTATAGCTCACTACAGCATGGATCTCCCAGGCTCAAGCAATTCTCCCACCTCAACCTCCAGAGTGGCTGGGACTACAGGCAGGTGCTACCACACCTGACTAATTTTTGTATTTCTCATAGAGATGGGGTTTTAGTATATTGCCGAGGCTGGTGTTGAACTCCTAGGCTCAAGTAATTCTCCAGTCTCAGCCTCCCAAGGTACCGGGGTTACAGATGAGAGCCACTGTGCCCGACCTATTTATTTATTCATTCTTGGCTTTTAGTTACACCTCTGTGGGTTGTCTTTTGTAATTTACATATAATTATCATATGCATCTTGGGAAGTCATCACAGTACTTAGAGTTAATATTTTGTCCAGCCGACCTAAAATGCTAGAGCCTAACCCCATGAACCTATCCATTCTCATTTTCTGTGCTACTATTGTTATAAATGTCAAATCTACATACACTATAGAACTCAGGACACAACCTTATCTGATTTTTTTTTAGATCAGTTGCATAGCATGTTGAATATAGCTAATAACTGAGTGCTGTACATTTCAATATTGCTAAGAGAGTGAAGTTCTAATGTTCTCTTCACCAAAAATATTAAATATTTGAGGTGATAATTAGCTTAAACTTTACACATTGTATCAAAAGATCATAACATCACTGTGAACCCCATAAATAGATACAACTATACTTTGTCAATACACAATTTTAAAACAAAAAACTGCAGTTGTCTTTTAAAGAATTAAGGGAGAATAAAAGGATATTATTTTAAATGCATCTACATATTTATCTTTTCTTCTGCTCTTCAATCTTTCCGGATGATTTGAGTTTTTTAGCCATCATTTTTCTTCAGCCTGAAGAAAATTCTTCAGCATTTCTTATAGTACAAGTTCTGCTCATGGCAAATTCTCAGCTTTTATTTATTTGAAAAGTCTTTGTTTTTTCTTTCTTTTTGAAAGTAATTATTTTTGGAAATAAAATTCTGAGTTAATGTTTTTTTCAACACTTTAAAGACTTTGGTCTATTGTCTTCTGGCCTCCACTGTTTATGGTGTGAAGTCAATCATCTTTGAATCATTGTTTTCCTGTGTCTAATATTCCATCACCTTACTCCATACACACAAAAGTGTTTTGTTTTGTTTTGGGTTATCAGTAATTTTATTATGATATGTAGAGTTATGGTTTCATGTGCATTACTCCTACTAGAAATTCTTTGAGGTTTTAAAACCTGAAGTTTGTTTTCAGGTTTAAAAATTCCCCACCATATTTGGGGAAATTTGGCTATTATATTTTTCATATATATTCTTTTCTACTTTCTCTATTCCTGTTAAATATTATTACAAGTATAAGCACATTAGACACTTGATATTATCTCACATCTCTCTAAAGGTCTGTTTCTCATCTTTAGTGTATTATTCCCCTCTTTGTTCTTCAAATTAAATAATTTATATTAATCCAACTTCAAGTTCAACTTACTATTTCTTCTGCCATTTCTAATCAACTGTTAAGGCCTATCATGATATTTTTCTTTCAAATATTTTAATTTCTAGCTTTAGCATTTGCATTATGTTCTGTTTTATAGTTTGCATTTCTATGGTCACTCATTATGACGATTTTTCTCTTTCAGTCCTTTAACACATTTATAATTGTGGTTTTAAGGGTGTTATCTGCTGACTCCAGCACCTAGTTTATCTCTGGGTCTGCTGATGTGTCTCTATTGACTACTTCTCCTTTTATCCAGTTTTACTTTGCATATTTTGTGATGTTTTTAAGGTGAGATATTGTGGATGATACCTGGGGGAAATGTTGGATTCTATTATTGTTCTCTGAGTAGTAGTTTGTTTGTTTGTTTGTTTTGATAGCAGGCAATTAAATTACCTGCTGCTCACCATAAATTTTTGAAGGCTTGCTTTTACATATCATTAAAGAAGGCCTGTTTTCATATCTTAGGTTAGATATCATACAGCAAATTCTGTGATATAGTCTTTAATCTCAAAGCATGATGTTTCAATGGAAAACCAAAGGTATTATTTATCAAGCCCTTCTAACTTGTCAGGATTCACACTCCAAATGTTTGTCTTCCCTGTAGTGGACAGTAGCTAGAATCTAAGAAGCCTTCTAAATTTTCAAGCTATTGATTTCCACTGAGTTTCTTGGATTCTCACTTACACTTATATAGTCAATAAGGGATTGAGGAAAGTTTATATTTATATTGTGGTGCTCCCTCCTCTGTAACTCTTTCCTTACTGAAGGGAAATTCTCAGCAACTTAGGTTGTCCCTTGGCAACTCAAACAAAAAACATTGTAGCTTTCTGCTTGAGTTCTTGCTGCCCTGTACTACACACACTAGAATGGAAAAGCAAGATCAAATACAGTTCTCTTATGTCAAGGGTCAATTTCTGATTTTGGTTATTCTCCAGTCCTTAATTTTTTTTCTTTCAGATTTTATCATTGTTACCTAGGAAATTGGGGGAAGGATATTAATGGAATATAACCTATTCCACCATTATCAGAAACAGAATGCCTGTTTGTTTGGCTGATTCATTTTCAAATAAAGCTCCTCTTTTTTTCCGTTCCTTATTTTTGAGCACTTCCTATATTCTGGACACCCTTCCAGACTGTGACATGCAACAGTGAACAAAACAGATATATTCCCCATTCCTAAGGAGGTGAAATTCTAGGGTAATAGGGAGACAGAAACATACATACATATAAAAGATAATAGGTTAATAAGTACTATGAAATAAATAAAACAGAAGAAGGGGGTAAAGAGTGACAGGAATAGTATTTAGACAAGGTCAATGGAGAAAAACCTCACTAAAGACATTGATATGTAACCAGTCTGGGCAACATAGTGAGATCCTGTCTTAAAAAATTACAAAAATTAGCCTGGCATGGTGGCTCATGTCTGTAGTCCCAGCTACTCATGAAGCTGACATGGGAGGATTGCTTGAGCCCAGAAGTGCAAGGCTGTAGTGAGCTATGATCTTGCCACTGCCCTCCAGTCTGGGTGACAGAGCAAGACCTCATCTCTTAATATTGAAGTAAAATAAAATCCATTTGCTATGTAAGCAGAGACCTCAATGGAGTGAAGAAGCTGTCATGCAGATATTTGAGGAAAGTGTTCTAGGCTGGAGTAATGATAGCAAATTTTAAAACCTTGACAATAGTGTTTGGCAGACATGTCCTCAAAATAAGAGGGCCAGTGTACCTGGAGAATAAAATATGTTAAAGAGGCTGCCCCAGCTGGATCATGTATAGTTTTGTAAAGAGTTTTGATTTTAATGAGTGTCATAAGAAGGCAGTTTTGAGCAGGCAAATGATAGAATCTGGTTTACATTGTGAAAGGTGTGCCTTGGCTTCTATGTGTAGCATAGATGGCGGGGAGCAAAATGATCTTCCCCTGGTGATTCTAATGATTAATAAATAGGTTTGGGAATATGTTTCTGCATGATGCAGAAACTGGAAGCTGCTGCCTTGCTAGCCTGATATTTCAAGTGTGGTCCAAACTAGCATCATCAGCGTTCTAAAATCTTGTTAGAATTGCAGACTCCCAGGCCCACCTATAGAACAACTGAATCAAAATTCACATTACTTCCTCCTAGAATTTCTATTTCCACCTAATAAAATCTTACCTATTCAACAATGACCATATCCATCAGGAAATATCCCCAGCTACAAGTGAGTTAGCTGTGTACATTAAGAGAATGTTATCCTTCACTCCCAGTTCATAGTATCCTAACTTCGCCTATTATTATTATTATTATTTTTTGTCAAAGGAATCAAAAGAGGTGAGGATTTAAGGAAGTCAGATTGAACTGTGTCAAATGTTCAGTTTTTCCTTGGATTTGCAATTACCTTTCTGAAAATAGTCACAGAGGTTTTGGATGTACGTGTGAGGAGGAAGACAGATCTGTCTAACCCTTGTTTGATATTGTGTGATATCTATCCCTCTTCTAAGCCTCCTTCTCCTACCACCCAAACTACATCTTCCTATGTGTAAATCAATAACAATTGCTTATAGTCCTTACTTTGCAACAAGTTGTTTTGACATTGATCATTCATTCACAGCCTTGGAGAAAGCTTTCAATCTAGAGGTATAGTTTTTGATTTAAAAATTTAGGGTAAAATGAAAACATGAAAATCACAGAAATTATAAATTTAAGGTATTTATTTTCAAGAAAGACTCTTCTTCCTAGATCCTCAGTCTCACTGGTATAAGTAGCAATTTTTTTTCAATAAGGATGAAAAGACATTACCTTAATTTTCTGGGTTTCTTGCTAAAAATTAATGATCCATAGTTATCAAATAACTATAAAATTTGAAGGTAAAAGTTAGCAATCTTAGTTGCTAATAATAGTTGAATATAAAAGTAATATTTAGATAATAGAGTTTTTAAAGATTTGTCAGCAACTATCAACATATTTATAGAGATAGTTGTCTCTTCCTCTTCCTTCAAATGTTTGTGCATTACTGAAAAAATAAATCAACATCTTTACAATAAAATTTAAAATACAGATACTTTTTAAAATCACAGGATATTATTTAGATCAAAATAGTTAAAACCTATTCTGTAATTTAGTATTATAATTTACAAGTATCTGACTCTAAGAGTACTTAAACTACAAAAAGTATAAATTGTAGCAAGCCGATTACCTGAAATATAGTAAAGCTGAATGTAAAATTACCTTGTTACTCTGTAATTGCATTTTCAAAGAGACTATATAAAATTTCTCAGTTGAAATCACTTTCTAATGATTGGAGTCCTCACTTCCAATGAAGCACCTTGCTTGCAATTATGTCTATACCGATTTCTTTCCTGAAGACCAGGCTTCAGCAAGGCTATATTATGCCATTGTTGTTAATATGGTTATTGTACATGTCTTAAAGATGTCAATTTCTTTGAGATTTATATAATTGTTCTTGTATAGCACTACAATAATGGCAGTTCACTGACTTTTATCTTTGATTCACATCCAGCTTTCAAGTTCCCAACCCTTAGAATCATTTATTCTCTGTATTTTCACTTCAGCTCAATACCTCCATGTATTACACATAAGTAAAACTATAAAGAAAAAATAAAAAGACTTAAAAGCACATAAATAAATAAATGGATTAATTAGGGATTTTTTTTTACTACCATATGGTCCAAAAGTATTCCCTGTGGCTGTCACTGAAGAGCATGGTAAAGTGGCAATGATTATAATCTCAAAACAGTATACAAGCTCACTGATTTTTAAAAAGCTCATGATTTAGATTAATTAAATTTTGTTCTGCCAATTTACTGAGTTGTTTTTTATTAATTCTAATATGATGTTGGGTTTTCTAACATCATAGAAATTGCAAATATTTTGTGTTTTCTGTCCCTACACATACACTAATGGATCTGCTATATAACTAATGCATTTATTATATCCTCCAGAATTTTAAGTAAAGAAGAATTATGCATTGTGGTATTTTTCTTAAATATAACAGTAATGCTTTCCATAATTATTAATTATGGAAATAATTAATTATTAATATTAAAAATATTTATTGTTATTAATATAATTGATTAAATAATAATTATTTTCCATGGCTTATTTTTTTGCCAAAAATAAGCCATGGAAAATAAAATTATCTTCTATGTGTCTTGGTTTCTTCAACAGGATGTAATATTGGGTCAAGAAGACAATTGTGTTTAATTTCAGCGCCATGGGAAGCTCTGCCATCATCGCTGCATGCCTCCCTCTTACAATCTTACAGCGTGAAAACAGTGAGAGTAAGGGACTGACAAGTGAAACAGAACAGACAGTTCAGTGCAATGCATCCCCACTTCTGTAAACAACCTGAATTGTATGCCTGAGTGCCTATTCTGGTAATGTTTGCCCTTGTCCTTCTCAGTTTTGTTCTTTATGCAAGGGGCTGTCCCTGTAGTCTATATTTTCCAGGCCCCAATTGCCATCAGCAGATTAGAGGCAGGGGGAAGGGAGAAGTCAAAATATTTCACTTTCTGCCTTTGGTAGTAGCTACCATCACATTAGGGCCTACCAGCTGCCATAAAACCCATGAGGCACCAGCCTTCGTGGTAGCCCAAGGCCATGGGTTGTCTCCTTTATTCCTTCTGCCTACCTCTGGAGGAAGCTTTGTGGGGGCCAATGTTTAGAGAGCCTCACTGCCATCTAGTTAGCATCTCAGTTTCTTCCATCACCCACCTAACCCATTCCTACATTAAATTCCTTGTTGTAAATACTGAGAGTGTTTTTTCTTTTTGTGCAGGTCCTAAACAATTGCACTCTATTCATGGAGGGTCAATAACACTGTTTTTTAAGGTCAATGTTGTTTTCATCACACTGAATTGTATAAGTATTTATATACATACACATATATATAGAGTTATACATATATATATATACACACACACACATATATAACCATATGTTATATATATGTATACATATATATGTACATATAGATGTATATAAAAAGAAAACTAGAGAATTATAGGAATTGTATATCACAGATGGGATAGACCCAGAGCAAAAACAAAAAGATGATCTATAGATTCAAGCAGTTCAAACATAAATTTTAGATTAATGGCCAAATGAATTAACCTACTCACCAAAAGAGATTAAAATGACAACAAAGTAGGACAATTTTCTTAAGTTTGAATGTAATGATCTTGAAGTTTGAATGTAATTCTTGCATGTTAAACAGATGGTTGGTTTACAGGTAATTAAATACAAGGAATCTCCAGAGGCAAACCACAGCTTTTTCAGTGAGTCAGTGATGGAATAACTGAACTGAAGCAATTGCACAGATACCAGATTGAAGGAGACTGGAAAAATTATTATATAATATGGTCATCTTTTCCCTTCCTAAAAGGTTACATTTTATTTACCTAAATGGATTATGAGATATGTATCATTAACATTGTAGTTTTATTATAGAATCAATCACATAATGACTTTTACATAGATGGTGCTAAAATTTATGTTTATTACTACATGATTCAATAAATGAACTGACATGGCCTGACATATATGTGTTTTAGAAGAGTTTGCCTAAGGCTGTTAATAGAAGCATTGCAGGCAGTCCAGAAAATTGCAGTAAAAATATGCAAGTGCTTATAATAGCTTCTAAGTTAACCAATATCTCAAAGTTGACATTTATAAATGGGAGAAAAACACACAAAGTTTCATAGACCCACTCGAGCTTACTCATGAGAAATAAAGAAGCCCCATTCTCCTTTATCTACATGTTTAATGAATATGGGCTCTTAATTGAAATACTAACTATAAGAAGCGCTAGTTTTTATTTAAAATTTTCTAAGTATAAAACTGAAGAAAAAATATTGCATTGTAGATTGTCTAGTACAGTTAAAATATTCCAATTTTACTCTTTCTCTGATTCTTTTTGTTATCCTATAGGACTTAAATATTTAAGTAGTTACATTAATAACTGTTTAAGTAGACAGCAAAATTCACATAGCCTTATTCTATGAGCTTCTCTTAGGTCTTCAAAAGCAGTTCATGAAAATGTGGCAGAAATGTGTCTAAAAGGGGGTAAAGAACTCACATCCTTCTGGTGCACGATAGCCTCACGGCAGCATCATAAGCCACTGGCCTGCTCCATTTCTTAGGGAGCTGGTGTGACATGGGCATTTTTAAGATCTTCATCCTCAACTCCCATGCAGAACACATAAAAAGGGTAAGAAGCCCGACTATAACTTCCTATATGTAGACCTGCGATATCTTAACTATGTGCATCTATTTGGACTCTACCACACACCCCACATCTCCGTTTTACCTTTCCCATAAGCCCTCCAAATTCTTCTCAGTATTATTTAAATGTCTGTGGACAAAAGAAAGCCAGAACATCTTATATGGCATTTTTGCCTGCTGCTTAGCCAAATCTTCCCTGTGGAAATGAAATACAGAACTGAGACCTACTTAAATTGTGAGCAGGGGCAGAAGAAAGATAAAGGAATAAAAACATAGAACAAACATAAATTATAATCCCAAAACAGTATCCAGACTCACTGATATTTAAAAAGCTGATGATTTAATTAAATTTTGTTCTGCCAATTCACTGAGTTGCTTTTCATTAATTCTAATATGATGTTGGGTTTTCTAACATCATAGAAATTGCAAACATTTTAATTTTGTGTTTTCTGTCCCTACACATATACTAATGGATCTGCTACATAACTAATGCATTTATTATATCCTCCAGAATTTTAAGTAGCTAAAGAAGAATTATGTATTGTGGTATTTTTCTTAAACAAAACAGTAATGCTTTCTGTAATTATTAATTATGATGTTGACTTTGGTTATGAAAGAGATATTCTTTATCATAAGAGATCAATAGAAAGGAACGAAAGTTTAGTTATGGACAAAGTGTGCAGCGCAGAATTTGTTTGTTTTTGCAAATGAGGGTGGGGGCATTCTAATGAGCTGGGAAAGTTGTACAATTTTACTTCACATCTCACACCAAAATAGATTTTTTTTTTTTAAAGTTTTTTCAGGTTGGTACCAGATTTGTTTATAACTGGGGCACGGGGTGATAATAAAATTCAAACCTATTCATCTATCCTTGTTACACCGTTTGGAAACTAATCAATCAGGTTTGACTTATTCATGAGTTAAGAAATCTCGGCCCTGCACTCTACCTCATTCTCCGCCAACTACCTGCCTCGCTGCGGGCCCTGCAGCCATCCCACAGAAATGTTTTGGTTACTTACCCACAGTCTTTTCCCAGGAGAGACCGCTGTCCAGGGTGCTGGCTCCTCATCTCACTCAGGCTTATGCCAAAGATGTAAAATTTGCCGCAAATGCCTGAGCCTTAGTGCTTCAAGGTGTAGATCTTTCAGCTGATGTTGTAGCCATTACAATGGGCCCAAAGGGAAAAAGAGTGATTACTGAGCAGAGCTGGGGAAGTCCCAAAGTAACAAAAGATGCCGTGACTGTTGAAAACTCGATTAACTTAAAGGATAAATATAAAAATGCTGGAGCTAAACTTGTTCAAGATGTTGCCACTAGCACAAATGAAGAGGATGGGGATGACACTACCATTGCTAGTGTACTTGTAGGCTCTTTGCCAAGGAAGGTTTTGAGAAGATAAGCAAAGGTGCTAATCCAGTGGAAATCAGGAGAGCTATAATGCTGTTGATGCTGTGATTGCTGAACTTAAAAGTCAATCTAAACCTGTGACCACCCCTGAAGAAATTGTGCAGGTTGCTACAATTTCTGCAAATGGAGGCAAAGAAATTGGCAATATCATCTCTGAAGCAATAAAAAAGGTTGGAAGAAAGGTTGTCATCACAGTAAAGGATGGAAAAACACTCAATGATGAATTATAAATTATTGACGGCATGAAGTTTGATCGAGGCTACATTTATCCACACTTTATTAACCCACCAAAATGTCAGAAATGTGAATTCCAGGATGTCTATGTTCTGTTGAGTGAAAAGAAAATTTCTAGTGTCAAGTACATTGTACCTGTTCTTGAAATTGCAAATGTTCACTGTAAGCCTTTGGTCATAATTGCTGAAGACGTTGGTGGAGAAACTCTAAGTACACTTGTCTTGAATAGGCTAAATGTTTGTCTTCAGGTTGTGGCTGTCAAGGCTCCAGGATTTGGTAAGAATAGAAAGAACCAGCTTAAAGATATGGCTATTACTACTGGTGGTGCAGTATTTGTAACAGAGAGGTTGACCCTAAATCTTGAAGGTGTTCAGTCTAATGACATAGGAAAAGTTGGAGAGGTCATTGTGACCAAAGATAATGTCATGCTTTTATTATTATACTTTAAGTTCTGGGGTGCCTGTGCAGAACGTACAGGTTTGTTACATAGGTATACACGTGCATGGTGGTTTGCTGCATCCATCGATCCAGCATCACTATTAGGTATTTATCCTAATGCTATCCCTCCTCTAGCCCCCCAACCCCTGACAGGACTCGGTGTGTGATTTACCCCTCCCTGTGTCCATGTGTTCTCATTGTTCAACTCCCACTTATGAGTGAGAACATGTGGTGTTTGGTTTTCTGTTCCTGTGTTAGTTTGCTGAAAATGATGGTTTCCAGCTTTATCCATGTCCCTGCAAAGGACATGAACTCATCCTTTTCATGGCTGCATAGTATTCCATGGTATATATGTGCCACATTTTATTTGCGTTGATCCAAGTCTTTGCTATTGTGAACAGTACTGCAATAAACACACGTGTGCATGTGTCTTTACAGCAGAATGATCTATAATCCTTTGGGTATATATCCAGCAATGGGATTGCTAGGTGAAATAGCATTTCTCATTCTAGATTCTTGAGGAATTGCCACACTGTCTTCCACAACGGTTGAACTAATTTACACTCCCACCAACAGTGTAAAAGTGTTCCTGTTTCTCCACATCCTCTCCAGCATCTGCTGTTTCCTGACTTTTTAATGATCACCATTCTAACTGGCATGAGATGATATCTCATTGTGGTTTTGATTTACATTTCTCTAATGACTGGTGATAAGCTTTTTTTTTTTTTTTCATGTTTGTTGGCCACATAAATGTCTTCTTTTGAGAAGTGTCTGTTCATATCCTTTGCCCACTTTTTGATGGGATTTCCTTTTTCTTGTAAATTTGTTTAAGTTTTTTATAGATTCTGGATATTAGCCCTTTGCCATTAAGTCTTTTCCATGCCTATGTCCCAAATAGTATTGCTTAGGTTTTCTTCTAGGATTTTTATGGTTTTAGGTTTTACATTTACATCTTTAATCCATCTTGAGTTAATTTTTGTATAAGTTGTAAGGAAGGGGTCCAGTTTCAGTTTACTGCATATGGACAGCCGGTTTTCCCAACACCATTTATTAAATAGGAAATCCTTTCCCCATTGCTTGTTTTTGTCAGGTTTGTCAAAGATCAGATGGTTGTTGATGTATGGTCATATTTCTGAGGCCTCCATTCTGTTCCATTGGTCTATATATCTGTTTTGGTACTAGTACCATGCTGTTTTGATTGCTGTAGACTTGTAGTATAATTTGAAGTCAGGTAGCGTGATGCCTCCAGCTTTGTCCTTTTTGCTTAGGATTATTTTGGCTATGCAGGCTCTTTTTTTTGTTCCATATGAAACTTAAAGTAGTTTTTTTTTTTTTTTCGAATTCTGTGAAGAAAGTCAATGATACCTTGATGGGGATAGCACTGAATCTATAAATTACTTTGGGCAGTATGGCCATTTTCATGATTCTTTCTATCCATGAATATGTTTTTCCATTTGTTTGTGTCCTCTCATTTCCTTGAACAGTAGTTTGTAGTTCTTTGTGAAGAGGTTCTTCGCATCTCTTGTAAGTTTTATTCCTAGGTATTTTATTCTTTTTAAAGCAATTGTGAATGGGAGTTCACTCATGCTTTGGTTCTCTATTATTTGTGTATAGGAATGTTTGTGATTTTTGCATATTGATTTTGTATCCTGAAGCTTTGCTGAAGTTGCTTATCAGCTTAAGGAGATTTTGGGCTGAGACAATGGGGGTTTTCTAAATATACAATCATGTCATCTGCAAACAGAGACAATTTGACTTCCTTTCTTCCTATTTGAAGACCCTTTATTTCTTTCTCTTGCCTGATTGCCCTGGCCAGAACTTCCAATACTATGTGGAATAGGAGTGGTGAAAGAAGACATCTTTGTCTTGTGCCAGTTTTCAAAGGGAATGCTTCCAGTTTTTGTCCATTCATTATGATTTTGGCTGTGAGCTGTCATAAATAGCTCTTATTATTTTGAGATATGTTCCATCAATACCTAGTTTATTAAGAGTTTTTAGTTGAAGGGCTGTTGAATTTTATCAAAAGCCTTTTCTGCATCTATTAAGATAATCATGTGGTTTTGTCATTGGTTTGGTTTATATGATGGATTACATTTACTGATTTTTCATATGTTGAACCAGCTTTGCATCCCAGGAATGAAGCCAACTTGGTCATGGTGGATAAGCTTTTGATGTGCTGCTGGATTTATTTTGCCAGTATTTGAGGATGTCTGCATTGATGTTCATCAAGGATACTGGCCTGAAATTTTCTTGTTTTGTTGTGTCTCTGCCAGAATTTGGTATCAGGATGATACTGGCCTCATAAAATGAATTAGGGAAGTGTCCCTTTTTTTTTTTACTATTGTTTGGAATAGTTTCAGAATGGACTAGCTCCTCTATGTACCTGTAGTAGAATTCGCCTGTGAATCCGTCTGGCCTTGGACTTTTTTGGGTTGGTAGGCTATTAATTATTGCCTTGACTTCAGAACTTGTTATTGGTCTATTCAGGGATTCAACTTCTTCCTGGTTTAGATTTGGGAGGGTGTATGTGTCCAGGAATTTATCCATTTCTTCTAGATTTTCTAGTTTATTTGCATGTAGGTGTTTATGGTATTCCTTTATGGTAGTTTGTATTTCTGTGGGATCAGTGGTGATATCCCCCCCTTTATCACTTTTTATTGCATCAATTTGATTCTTCACTCTTTTCTTATTAGTCTGGCTACCGGTCTATCTATTTTGTTGATTTTTTTCAAAAATCCAGACACTGGATTCATTAATTTTTTGAAGGTTTTTTGTGTCTTTATCTCCTTCAGTTCTGCTCTGATCTTATTTCTTGTGTTCTGCTAGCTTTTGAATTTGTTTGCTCTTGCTTCTCTAGTTCTTTTAATTGTGATGTTAAGGTGTTGATTTTAGATCTTTCCTGCTTTCTCTTGTGGGCATTTAGTGTTATAAATTTCCTTCTAAAGAACACAGCTTTTGCTGTGTCCCAGAGATTCTCATATGTTGTATTTTTGTTCTCATTGGTTTCAGAGAACTTATTTCTACCTCAATTTTTTTACCCAGCAGTCATTCAGAAGCAGGTTGTTCATTTTCCATGTAGTTGTATGATTTTGAGGAAGTTTCTTAATCTTGAGTTCCACTTTGATTGCACTGTGGTCTGAGAGACTGTTTGTTATGATTTCCATTCTTTTGCATTTGCTGAGGAGTTTTTTTACTTCCAATAATGTGTTCAATTTTAAAGTAAGTGTGATTGGTACTGAGAAGAATGTATATTCTGTTGATTTTGGGTGGAGAGTTCTTTAGATGTCTATTAGGTCTGCTTGGTTCAGAACTGAGTTCAAGTCCTGAATATCTTTCTTAATTTTCTGTCTCATTGTTCTAATATTGACAGTGGGGTGTTAAAATCTCCCACTATTATTGTGTGGAAGTCTAAGTTGCTTTGCAGGTCTCCAAGAACTTGCTGTATGAATCTGGGTGCTCCTGTATGGGGTGCATATATATTTAGGATAATTAGCTGTTCTTGTTGCATTGATCCTTTTACCATTATGTAATGCCCTTCTTTGTCCTTTTGATCTTTGTTAGTTTAAAATCTGTTTATTCAGAGTAGGATTGCAACCCACCCCCCCCTTTTTTTTTGCTTTCCATTTGCTTGGTAAATATTTCTACATCCCTTTATTTTGAGCCTATGTCTGTCTCTGCATGTGAGATGGGTTTCCTGAATACAGCATACTGATGGGTCTTGACTCTTTATCCAATTTGCCAATCTGTGTCTTTTAATTGGGGCATTTAGCCCATTTACATTTAAGGTTAATATTGCTATGTGTAAATCTGTTCCTTTCATTATGATGCCAGCTGGTTATTTTGTCCGTTAACGCAGCTTCTTCACAGTGTTGAGGGTTGTTACAAGTTGGTATGTTTTTGCAGTGGCTGGTATAGGTTGTTTCTTTCCATATTTGGTGCTTCCTTCAGGAGCTCCTGTAAGGCAGGCCTGGTGGTGACGAAATCTCTTAGCATTTGCTGGTATGTAAAGGATTTTATTTCTCCTTCACTTATGAAGCTTAGTTTGGCTGAATATGAAATTCTGGGTTGAAATTCTTTTCTTTAAGAATGTTGACAAATGGCCCCCACTCTTTTGGCTTGTAGGGTTTCTGCAAAGAGAGCCACTGTTAGTTTGATGGGCTTCCCTTTGTGGGTAACCCGGTCTTTCTCTTCAGCTGCCCTTAACATTTTTTCCTTCATTTCAACCTTGGTGAATCTGATGATTATGTGTCTTGGGTTTGCTCTCCTCAAAGAGTATCTTTGTGGTGTTCTCTGTATTTCCTGAATTAGAATGTTGGCCTGTCTTGCTAGGTTGGGGAAGTTCTCTTGGATAATATCCTGAAGACTGTTTTCCAACTTGGTTCCATTCTCCCTGTCACTTTCAGGTATGTCAATCAAACGTAGGAATGACAAATGACAGAAAGGAAAGAAAAAATGAAGTTAAGCTTCATTTTTAATAATAGTAATGTCCTAACAGTTGGTGAAATACATAATAATGAATGCATTTGAAAGGAATATCAGCCTCACAATAAATCAAATATGAGTAAAGATGAACTTTTTATGAGTCACAAAAATCATAAAGTCATGAAATTTGGTAATAAACCTCACATTTGAATCCTAGTGCTACTACTTACTACTTATACACAGTTGCTTAATATTTCTGAGCTTCAGTTTCTTCATTTGATAAATCCATCTAGTCCACAGAAATGCAGAGTCCATCCATTCTGTATGCCAGCATGTTATCTGTAACAAAATAATACTTTTCCCATGGCTGTCATGTGGATTATATCAATTACTATATGTAAAGTATTCAGTACAGTGTATGGTACATCAGAAGCCTTGATGGCAGATAACAGAAGAGTTTTAAATTGTGAATTGATTAGGAATGGATTCCGCTGCAAAAACAGAAAACAAAAGTAAGTTTAAAGAAAGTTTAAGCAAGCAGGATTTCATTTTTGAAACAAAAAGTCCAGAGGTGGGAAGTTAGTTCAGCTTCTCAAAGGCTCTATCAGGGATTCAGGCTACAGTAAACCATTTATACTTTATCTTCAGGGTGAAGGTTGTGTATGCATTCTTACTGCTTCATGATTGTAAAGCGATGCTGTATCTCTGGTTACCAACTTCTGCATTCCAAGCAGGAAAAAGCAGGAACGAATGAAAGGCATGAAGGTTAGAGGGTTAGGGCTAGGTGCCAGCTTAATCTCTCTCATTTTTATCAGGGAAGCAAACCTCACAGATAGCACTTCTATCTCTGACCCAGAAATGTATTACATAGTCATCATTGGCTGAAATGTCACTAGATAGCAGGGGCTGTGGATGGCCATCGGATCAGTCAACGAATAGTGTTTGCCACAAATAGTAACAATGACAAAAAGAAAGTCAACAGACTTAGCAGTGGCTTTAACCTTTAAACTTCTATTGAAACTCTTTATTGCTTTCTTACAGGAAAAGTATAATCATTAAAAAAATAGAACTCAAATACGCTTCCCTCTACACTCGACTAAATTGCCCCCCACCCCTCCATCAGATATCTAAAGAAGAGGGAGAATGAGGAAATTTTATTACTAGTATGCTGACATTTAAAAATCATTTCAGCCCCTGAAGACTTTCATAAATATCAATTTCTCTGCTGCCCCAAGAGTCTTAGGTATGTAATTTGCATTGGTGAAATTAATTAAAAAAAAAATGGAGACCGCTTCCCTTGTACTGCATGAATACATCTTTCTCTTCTTTTTAATAATTTTGAGAAAAATTGTACAAGTTCTCAATTGATTTCTTCACTAAAGTTTCCATGTTACAAAAAACCACTTCAAGGACAAATACCTGAGGAATTTGACACCTAAACAATGAATAAGAATTGGAAAAGATTATTACAGTTTCTCACAGTTTTAATTTGATTCATTTTAACCAAATAGTCTCTCTTGTCTGGGAAAAGGTCATGAAAGAAGAGAGCGACTTGTTGGAGAGAATCAGAAATTCAAAATACATACTTTAAGGGGGCAGAGATATGTCTCATTGATTTTCTTGTGTGGTAAGAAATATATAAAGAATGACTGAAAAGACAATGAACAACCATCAAATTAAATTAGAATACTCATGAATTTGCGTATTTAAAATCAAATCTGTATTAAGCACACCAAACCTTTTAATACAAGTGTTTTTTCCTAATATAATGATACACATCTATAAAATATTTATTTTGCTTCTTTGTACTATTATTAGGTTGGTGCCATTGAAAGTGGTAAAAACTGCAATTACTTTTGCACCAACCTAAATATACGAGAAAAGCAGTCCGCAATTTAAAACAAGATGCAGATAATCCCTGTTATTTTAATTTAAATTACAAGGAAATTTAAAGGCCAAATATATTTGCATTTGAAAGAAGAAAATAAAGATTTCTAAAATCTTGAGAGGAGCTTTCTGCTGACCTTAATGAAAATGCATTATATTAATTTTATTAAAAACAAGTGTAATCCTTCAGAAGAGCATCTTCTTTAATTCTTATAAAGGTTCATTACACAAGAAAGGTGTTTAATTATACTTTAAAAGATGGGAAACATCTGTATACTTGAGTTTAAAAAAATGTAGCCCAAGAATGTGAAGTCATTTATAGCAGATCACAGGATAAGTTAATGCCAGTTAATGCCAATAAGATATTTGAGTCCATCTGCCTTTTCTGTTACAAGAACATCCTGGCATAATGGATGTTTCCTTTCTTATCCAGAATCTCACAGATATAGAGATGCTCAATATGTTCTTGATAATCATAGTGGATCAGTGCATCACAGATTATCATTACACAGCATATATTCATGCACATACATTGAATGAATGAACAAAATACCTTTTTAAATGAATCATGTAATGATTTAGTAAAATTTATTACCTAAAAAAATTTTCATGGAGACTGAAACTTTGGAATCAAAGGTCCCTAAACTCATCTGAATTCATTTCTGGTTTTTAGCTTTTGAACGAATACTGGTTTTCCAATAAATACCATGTATATATAGTGCAATATATAGTATGTAGATGGCAGTTTTCACAAAAGTCATAAAAATATATGTATATAGGCCAGGTATGGTGGCTCATACCTTTAATCCCAGCACTTTGGGAGGCCGAGGTGGGCAGATCACGAAGTCAAGAGATCGAGACCATCCTGGTCAACATGGTGAAACCCAGTCTCTACTAAAAATGCAAACATTAGCTGGGCATGGTGGCAGGTGCCTGTAATTCCAACTACTTGGAAGGCTGAGGCAAAAGAATTGCTTGAACCCAGGAGGCAGCAGAAGTTCTGGTGAGCCAAGATCGTCCACTGCACTCCAACTTGGGTGACAGAGTGAAACCATCTTAAAAAATAAATAAATAAATGTCTTTTGATACTATATACATCATAGAAATACTATATACATTTATCTATATATGTATATAGATGAAAAGTTGTTGCTCTTTAAAGATATATAAATAGCTACTAGTTAGCATTCTAACAGTCTCCATCACACTCAAGACTCAAACATTATGCATCTGATACAAAGTCAACATTTCAAGCTGTTGAAGTCTAAAGCTATCTTGCAGTAAGTTTCTTTAGCATTCCCAAGCTCCAAATTCATCCCTTTTTACTTCTGAAAAACAATTTCAAATGAATTTCAGATGAAGGAATAAACAAATTCAAAGTACACAAATTACATTTGCTCAAAATGAATGAAACAGAAAAACTAGAATGTTACAAATAAGATCTATTATACGGATTATTTTCTGCCTATCAAATCCAAAATCACTAACGTGAAGACAATGGCATACATCAATTACCTAGTTAAATGGCCTATTGCCAGTAGGAATTTAAATTTCCTTGGATATTTCAGTGTTATTTTCTCTGTAGCATAATTTTGATATCTATTTAAGTATGTAGCAAAATTTGACCATTAAAATCATGGCCTAATTCACAACAAAAGCAGCAGCAGGAAGCTACTGTCAAATATTTTAATATTAACTTGAACTTCTATTCAACTATAAAGGTGTAACACAAATTAACCTTCTCATTACCAAAGGTATATTCAATAATACATTATTCTTCATGTAAAGCTTATAAAGATGTAGAAGGCTTATTTTATATGATGTTAATTTAAAATTGACAGTGATTTTCTTGAATTATTCATTACACCTAGAAACCTAATGGAATAAAAAAAGATTTTCCAATGATAAACATATTTAAACTATTTAGTGACATCTTTAAATGGAATTTTTAGCATAATTAAAAATGATAGTACACAGTGTTGCACTTTATTGAATAGATGTTGAATTCTTTTGTACAAATTTTGAACAGCTAAGAATTAGTAATACAGTAGGTATAGAAGGTTTCTCCTATTTTTGTTATCAAGTCTCCCTGGTAATGTTTGACTAAGTTTTAAAATAATGCCTCTCTTAATTGCAAAATGGAAATGCCAGAAAATAGTGCACTCTTCCTTATTAGTTTCCCTCCTTGGTCTAGAGACTTAGTGGCATGTTGTGAAGACTATCATGAACGCTATGATATAATGAGAATGATTTTCTCAAGCTGCCTAAGGAAACCACTTTCATTTTGGTAGGGT
Source organism: Cebus imitator (assembly GCF_001604975.1). Taxonomy (NCBI): domain Eukaryota; kingdom Metazoa; phylum Chordata; class Mammalia; order Primates; family Cebidae; genus Cebus; species Cebus imitator. Next base: position 779,612 of record NW_016107951.1, on the reverse strand, counting down.
CTCGCCTCATCTCTGCATAGAGTAAACTGAGTGACATGTTACAAAATCGTGTTTATGCTTTAGTCTGAATATGAATTGACACATGCTCCCCATCAAACTCTGGAAACTATAGATGAGTTCAAAAATTGAAATAAAGATACCAACATGTCACCAACCAGATAATCACCGTTAGCAGTCTGATTGGCTCTGCCTATAATTTTTGGCATGCATGTGTGCGAGTGATCTTTGAAGGAAGGCACTGTATTGCTTACTGCTGTTTTCCCAGCTCTCATCATTGTGCCCTGAACAAAGTAAGAGATTAATGAAATCTGCATGTTAAATAAATGCAGACAGACATAGTAAAATGGAGTCAGATTGTTAATACAGGTCTTTCTTTTTCATGTACAGTAAATAGAATGTCCTTAGATATTCTTGTAAAACATGATCTTTGAAGGCTACATTATATTCCTTTTTTTGATAATCAGTAATTTATCAGTCAGTATTTGAGGACATTATGGTTGTTTCCATTCTTTTTAAATGGTATTTTTTTTTTTTTTTTTTT
>NW_016107951.1:728014-778196 GCF_001604975.1 Cebus imitator | reverse complement strand
TTGACCAGGATGGTCTCAATCTCTTGACCTCGTGATCCACCCGCCTCGGCCTCCCAAAGTGCTGGGATTACAGGCGTGAGCCACTGTGCCCGGCCTGTTACTTGGTTTTGAGATGGAGTCTTGCTCTGTTGCCCTGGCTGGAGTGCAGTGGCAAGATCACAGCTCACTGAAGCAGTGTGATCACAGTTTACTGCAGCCTCTACCTCCCCAGAGCAAGCAATCTTCCTGCCGCAGCCTTCAGGGTAGCAGAGACTAGGTATGTACCACCATGCCCAGCAAATCTTTTAACAATTTTTTTTTTTTTTTTTTTGGTAGAAACAGGTTCTCATTATGTTCCCCAAACTGGTCTTAAACTCCTAGATTCAAGCAATCTATCAGCATCAGCCTCTCAAACTGCTGGGACTACAGGTATGAGCCACTGTGCCCAGCCCCAGTTTTTTAATTTAAAGAGCCTGATAAATATAAATATAAAATAATTTAATGGATGAATTTTAAAATTATAAATGTGACCATGTTATTGCAGGAAATTTAGTTAGGACAAAAGTATATTTAAAAAATATTCATTATCCCATTATATACTAATAAAATTTCTTTTGGTCACATATTTTTAAATATATGAGAAGTTGATATATTTTAAATGATGTACATCAGTGAGACTGTACTACATTATAATTGCACATAAATGGCATGTCCATCACCGAAATTATTACTTCTAAGTCAAACCCTACTATGGTTGAACTCATGTAACAAGTTTGAAATGTAGTGTTTTGCAGAACTTCCAAATACAGTGCATAAAATTAAAAGATTATTTCCAATAGTTTTTATTTGTAGGTCAATAGATAAAATATTTCATATATTTCTTTCCAAAAACACAATAATTCACATTTGTGGAGAAATACCAAGATTATGATGTCTGGGATCTAATTCCTATGTCACTTTTCCTGCTTAAAATGTTAGTTAAGCTTTCCACTTAATCTAGAATAAAGTTCAAACCACTAAGTGAGGTCTCCCAGGCCCTATTCAACCTGGCCTTGTTTTCTGCTCCAGTCTAATTTGAAAATAAATATAACTGGAAGGAATGCAGCATTCTAATGTTTCAACATTAGTCTGACATATGTTGCTGTTGTTTCTCTAAGACATTGAAAATATCCTTCCTATCCTCTGTGTGTTTGCCATGGTATCCTGAGACGCTTCAGCAGTTTGTAAACAATGGCTTAGTTGCACAAAAGGAAAATATATGGTATAGAATGAGAATACTTCAATAGCTTAAGATGATTAAGTGCTGAGTGTATATTAATTTAAGTAGGATTCAGATAAATGCATGATTCATGAGTTGTTTAAAATGTTAGGATGACCTTTGGGGGATTCTGACATCACGAAAAATACTAACGTCCTTTTGTCTTTTAGTGTGAATACCAGGAAGAAAGTAGAACTTAATACGATCAATTGTTAGTTTAATACAGCATTAAAGAAAAATCTGTTGGAGGTCACTAGTTTAGATTAAGCTCCGGCACCAGCCCAACAGACCAAGCCAAAATGGAGTTACTCACTGCAAAAATTCCACGCTACTAGGTGGAAATGGCTTTATCTGACCTTCAGAAAAAGCAGGAGAGGAAGAAGAGAGAGGGAGAGAGGGAAATAGGGAGAATGAGATGGAGAGAGGTAGAAGGGGGGGGGGGAGAGAGAGAGAGAGAGAGAGAGAGAGAGAGAGAAAGTAGCCAAATTCCCAAATAGGTCAGTTTCAATGGGCTTGATAATGAAATTCCTTCTGCTTTAATCCCTACAAGGAAGTAACTTTGAAAAGATCAATCCCTCTTTTGTTCTTTGTTTCTGCTTTCTTCAGCCCTTCTCTGTGTATAAAGCCAACCCCTTCTGCTCTGCTCAGCTCATCAGCCTGCTCGTTCTATTTTATTAAATAATTGTTGCCCAATTCTATAATTGCAGATAAAGCCAATTAAAATCTTTAAATTTGTTGTAATTTTTTTGTTTTGACAACAGTAAATTCAAACAGTTTTATATAGTAGGACACGAACCTTAAGAATAGTCAAACTAGATCACATATTGGTTAGATGAAAGACTTTACATCAAAGTGACTGTTTAAAATAGAGAAAAATGAAGTTGACAGACTACTCTTTGTTCTATCCATACTCCATTTCGAATTTATTTACTGTCACTGCCAATTTTTAAAATCAAGTTCATGTACTATTTTTGTGTCTTCATTTTTCAACTGATAATTTTTTAAGGTAATGCACATTTGAAATACATTGAACATTTTGTTGTTGCTGCTGTTAGAATAGATTTTGAAGATTGTTTTGTGGACACCAGATCCTTAATCACTTCATGAAAGAAACATAGTTATAATAGAGTTTTCCACTTTTAAGACATATAGGCATTGTATTATAAGTAATTTAATAACATTATACACTGAAAAAGTGCAAAACTAAGAGTTGGCAATATAGTTATAGCCCTGGGTCAGCTTCTGGTTAAGTCAGTTTCAACTTTCAATTCATTAAAGTGGGAAGGAGATATGTCAGTTGACTGTAGAGTTTTTTTTTGTTAGCCCTTTTGTAATGGACTGAATGTTTAGGTCCCCTGAAAATTCCTATGTTGAAATGCTACCCCATAGATGATGGTATTGGAAGGTGAGATCTTTGGGTGGAGAGTAGGTCATGAGAGCCATGTGAGGTTACAGTGAAAACATAGCCAGCATAATCCAGGAAGTTGGCCCTCACCAGACACCTAAACTGCCAGCATCAGGATGTTAGACTTCCTGGCCTCTAGCACTGTGAGAAATAAATTTCTACTGTTTTTAAGCCACTAAGTCTATGGTTTTTGTAATAGCAGCCAAAGGAAGTCAAAAAGCCTCCAAGATAGTAAAGGTCCTCAAGTACCAGAGTTCTTGTTTGTACTAGGAAGATAATGAAATTCCCTAAAATAGGGTGTTGAGAAGACCAAGATAAAACACAACCAAAAAAGGATTTGTTATACATATATAAAGGTCCAATGACTTTTTAAAATAATTTTTTGGTGTTTATGGTAATTCTCTTTATCGATGCATTTTTTTGCAACCAACATAATCAACAACCTGATATTAGATTAGCCAGTATTACAACTGAAGTATATCTCATGAAAAATAACTTCTCTTCCAACAACTGTTGTATTTTTTTCCCTAATACAACAAGAATAGGAACAAAAGAGTATATTTTTCATCTGTTGTCTTTGAAGTTGGTCTTTGAAGGTTTTTTTGTGATCCATTAACCTGGAGAAAGGTTACTATAAAAAAACATTGTAATATCACATTGATCCTTTTGCCTTTTTAATTCATACCATATATATGAAATTTTATTTGTATAGTCTGTGTACTCATAGGAAAAAACAAATCACTGACTGCTGCCAAAGGCATATAATTCTTATGGATTTTGAAAAATCTATCTAAATATTAGAATAATTACATGTTTGCTATTATGTCAACATCAGCTATTATAAATGGCTTCTCATGCATAAGTTTTTTACTTACATCTGGCTTATAACTGAGTATTGGTGGAAAGGTTGACAGTGTACTGAATGATGAGGGCTGTCTTCACCCAACTTGTTAACTCTCCTGGGTTCATCCATGCTTTCAGAGTCTGAAGTATGTCTCCTAAATAACTGTTGGGAAAGAAAATGAGTATGTCTGATACTAAAAAGAAGCTACAACAATTCTTTCTACATAATGGGGCCCAGTAAAAATCTGTGGAACAAACCCCCATGTAAAGCTTTTGTTTCAGGCAGTAATATAATTTTATTGTCCTAAAATTTTAGGTTGTGTATTTTGGATCAGTGCCCTTAACGGAAGTTAGAGGAATGTTAGAAGAATCTGCTGGGGAAACTATAGCCTATATCCCTCCCCACCTCCACCTGCTCCAACGTGGGAGGACATAAGAGAATTCGTGGCAGATTAATACTACCAATCTGAAGTCTCTAGAAGTGCATTATGAATTGTAAAGAGAAATGTATGTTATTTCTTTTGTAATTTTCCATTTAAATGTATGTAATTTTCCATTTAAAAATATCTACTAGCTAAATAAACTGCCAGGGATTTAAAGAAAATTAATGATTATGTTTTGGTTTGCTAGAACACAAATGTTTTACTTGCTACAGACTGAAATTAATAGAAAAAAAAAAAAAAGCTCCATTCAGATGAAGGAGCTAAGCAATTAACTTTCCTCTTTTTTAAAACACTGACATGAACATGGATAATATAAACTTCTAGGTGAGACTGAAAAGTCTTCTTTCACATGCCAAAGAGGAATTCAAACTTCAGGATAGGAAAGAAACTCAACAGGAAGAGAATTATGAATAAAGGTCAGTGATGATTCTGGACTAGCAGTAATATTTTTTTATTTCTTTTACTTTTCCCTTAGGCTGCTTAAAGGTTTGTTCTTAAATCATGTCCAGAAAGAAGCCTGTAAAGCAGTATTCTATCATTTCCTTCTTTCCACTGAGAATGCTCATTACAGTATGCCTTTTAGTTAGATATAGTTAGCTTAAGACATCTCGTTATCGGATAGAGTGATTCCCTATTTTAGGGCAGTCAACAACAACAGTCAGCGGGATACAACAGAAGTGTCTCTAGACAAAACTGAACAAAGAATCATTAAATCAAAGAAATATTAGAATTGGAAGGGATCTTAAAGATCTTCTAGTTCACTGGTTTACAAACAATTTCTGATCAGAGGACTTCAAGGGAGAAATGGGCACAAAATGGGGTTTTAAAACTATGTTCAGTATTTCAAAAGCTTAAACAGTTGTGATATTAATCATGAAAAATCTGCAACAATTCCTTGCTTTTGCTTAGGATAAGATGAATTGTTAAATTCAGCATTAGTCATATTAATCAGACCAAAAGTTCCTATTTACATTTATAAGAAATAACTAAGATCAGAGCAGAACTGAAAGAGATAGAGACACAAAAATCACGTCAAAAAATCAATAAATCCAGAAGCTGGTTTTTTGAAAAGATCAACAAAATAGACCGCTGGCCAGATTAAAAAAAAGAAAAGAGAGAAGAATCAAATAGACGCAATAAAAAACGATAAAGGGGATCACCACCGATTCCACAGAAATACAAACTACAATCAGAAATTACTACGAACAACTCTATGTACACAAACCAGTAAGCCTGGAAGAAATGGATAAATTCCCGGACACTTGCACCTTCCCAAGCCTAAGCCAGGAAGAAGTTGAAACCCTGAACTGACCAATAACAAGGGCTGAAGTTGAGGCGGCAATTAATAGCCTACCAACCAAAAAAGGCCCTGGTCCAGATGGGTTCACAGCCGAATTCTACCAGAGGTACAAAGAGAAGCTGGTACCACTCCCTCTGAAACTATTCCAAACAATCCAAAAAGAGGGAATCCTTCCCAAATCATTTTATGAGACCAATATCATCCTGATACCAAAACCTGGCAGAGACTCAACAAAAAAGAAAAAGGATATTCAGGCCAACATCCTTGATGAACATAGATGCAAAAATCTTCAATAAAATACTGGCAAACCGACTGCAACAGGACATCAAAAAGCTTATCCATCACAATGAAGTAGGCTTCATCCCAGTGATGCAAGGCTGGTTCAACATACGCAAGTCTATAAACATAATCCATCACATAAACAGAACCAAAGACAAAAACTACATGATCATCTCAATAGATGCAGAGAAGGCCTTCGACAAAATTCAACAGCGCTTTATGCTAAAAAACTCTCAATAAACGAGGTATCGACGGAACATGTCTCAAAATAATAAAAGCTATATACGACAAACCCACAGCCAATATCATACTGAATGGGCAAATACTAGAAGCATTCCCTTTGAAATCTGGCCCTAGACAAGGATGCCCTCTCTCACCACTCCTATTCAATATAGTATTGGAAGTTCTAGCCAGAGCAATCAGGCAAGAAAAAGAAATAAAGGGTATTCAATTAGGAAAGGAGGAAATCAAATCATCTCTATTTGCAGATGACATGATTGTATATTTAGAAGACCCCGTCATCTCAGCCCCAAATCTCCTTAAACTGATAAGCAACTTCAGCAAAGTCTCAGGATACAAAATCAATGTGCAGAAATCACAAGCATTCCTATACACCAATAATAGACTTAAAGAGAGCCAAATCAAGAACGAACTGCCATTCACAACTGCTACAATAAAATATCTAGGAATACAACTAACAAAGGATATAAAGTACCTCTGCAAGGAGAACTACAAACCACTGCTCAAGGAAATAAGAGAGGACACAAACAGATGGAAAAACATTCCATGCTCATCGTTAGGAAGAATCAATATCATGAAAATAGCCATACTGTCCAAAGTAATTTATAGATTCAATGCTATCCCAATCAAGCTTCCTCTGACCCTCTTCACAGAACTGGAAAAAAACAACCTTAAACTTCATACGTTTTCATTTAATAGGTGAAGTTTTCTAGGCAAAACCTTGTAAGCTAATCAGTGCTGAAAATTTGAAAGCAAATGGTCTTTTATAGATAAGAGTCCAGAGAAGTGACTTGCTCACGATTAAATGAACTAGTGTGTGAAGCCTGAGATGAGATCTCAAGTTTGCTGACTCTTAGTAGGTGAGGCTTGGGGTAAGCAACCTCATTTGCCAGCTCTGCCTCCACTTCCTAACTTCTTAAAGGCTGGGCTGGTGCAATTCACACTGCAGTCTGTGTCAGGGGTCAATGATCCTCAGAGTTGTACATTGCAGCCTTCTGATACCTGTGCCTGGTAATCCTCTATTTTTAATAAAATGTCACTTAATCTCAGCTATTGATGACAACATAAAGTACTGTTTTTCTCCAGATTGATTTACATTTCATGGAGGCTTAAGGCTTTAAGGCAAAGAACTGAAGTTCTACCAAGAGAAATTCAATCTCTCACTAGGTCTTTTGGCAGAATGGAATTTCTGGTAAAGAGCCAATAAGGTGTTTCTTTTTTTTTTTTTTTTTGGTTTTGTTTTTCTTGACTTTGCAACAGAACACTGATCTTTTTCGAGCGGAGCTGGAGAAATCATGATATAAATGTCTGCAGAGTTGGCTTACTGAATAGGGGAAATAACGGAATTGTGCCAGGTGGTTTATCCTCTGCTGTTATCTTGTGGGTGTGGTACTGCTCTCAAAGATTTACTTTATCACTGTCTTAGGATGACCCAGTGTAGTGTCATAAAGACTGAAGAACACATTGAGGCCAGGTTTCGGTAAATTTTAAGTACCTAACGTGTTCCCTCATTACAAACCAAACCTTATTTTCTGAGATAGATAAATTATGTCACATGTCTCTTTTGTGATCTTAAGGTAGGGAGTAATCTTGAATATTCAATATTGGAAATTCAGTACTTTCAAACAGATGTCAGTTATGGTCTGTGGAACTATAAAATAAGCATTAAAAAATGTCTTGCCAAATATCCCAGCATAAAAAATGCATTTAGATTTGCATTTAGATTTAACTAAAACCACAGGGACTCAACACTAGCAGTGTATTATATCATTATTCTTTCTTTAAATCTCTGTTATAAGAAGAGACAAGTACATTGAGTTATATAATCACACTCCAAATTAGATCATACCAAATAATAAGAAAAATATTTCCTGATGACTTTGGAAAACAACTAATGGAAGTCAGCGATTTATTACATATAAACACTGTAGAGTGATAAAGGCAATGGGAAATCTACAGTTTTATTTGCTTTTAGTTTTAAGTGACTTGAATGAAGAAACTGAAGAGACTTTCACAAAGTGGCTACATCGCAAAAAATTTTCCATAAAATTTACAAATGACTTCCTTTCTGCCATTGTTTCAGAGTAAAGTGTTTTCCTTTTTCCTCAGTGCTTGTACACTATCATTTTCAGATTCCTCCTCATTAAGTTACTAAGTCAAGCTATACCTTATTGTAAAAATCAGCCCTACTGGCTTTTGATGATTACTGTTTTTTATTTGAGTTTCTTTATTTCTCCATATTTTTACACAACAGGAACAAGATAATGGAAAAAATAGCATTTGCAATCCTAAAACTATCCAGATAACCAGCTTAGGAGAGGATTCTTTGGTCAACTGATCAATGACATTCACTCCATTTCATCCCCATGTTCCGTCCATTTCATACTCATCTTTTAATAGCTTCACTAGCTGGGCCTGAAATAACCTGGAGGGTGTAGTTGCTTCCCCTTGCAACCATTAAAACAATGATGGTTGGGATGTTAAGAAATCAGCAAAATAGAGGAAAGCCATAAATTTTAAGTCTCTTTTTAAAAGAGTAGCAATAAAGATGATTAGTTGTCGCCAAAATGTACTGACATTCAATCCTTTATGACACTTTCTTCTGTGCCGGAGTCTACGCATTTTAATATTTCATTTCTTCCTGCCCCATCACGGCCTTCTAAAGTGGCCACTATTATAATTCCCAATTTTCAAGAAAGGCCAACCACTGGCTTAAGGTCAAATAGCTAGTGAGCAGGCAGTTGAATCCAGGTGGTCTTGAGCTAGATTCCAGGGTGACACCTTGGAATCTGATATTTTTAAAGTTCCCTCTCCAGCTGATAATAACCTGAAGCCAACTTTAAGAACCACTGACTGATTCTAGATCAAGGTGCTTCAACTCAACCCTTTTCAGGGCCAGGCATTTTAAATAAATTTTAAAAAGCAATCAGATACAGACCCCATATTCTAAAACAATTTTGAAAAGTGGGTCCATATATTTTTACTAAAGGAGAAATCACGTGGGGACATTGTAAACACGAATGACTGAGCCTCAGCCCATCAAATCTTAATTCAATCTATATCACAATTACCCAGGTTTTACTTTTTTTTTTTTTTTGAGATGGAGTCTCACTCTGTCACCCAGGCTGGAGTACAGTGGCACCATCTTGGCTCACTGCAATCTCTACCTGCTGGGTTCAAGCGGTTTTACTTTTCAATGTAAATTTCTGGATCCCAGGTTACCACTGCTCTAAAATCACTTGAGATGCTAATAAATTCTAGTATTTTTGCCATTACTTTAAATGGCGAAAACCCCAATTACTTTTGCACTAACCTAATATTTTTGGGAGAGAGTTCTCAAATATGAGATGATCATTTTATTCATTCTAGGAATATTTACTGAGCACTTATGTGCCATGAATTTCTAGATACTTGGTGAATAGCAGTGAACAAATCAAACTCCGTGCCTCTAAGGAGCTCATATTCTACTGAGGAAAGAGCAAATAAATATATGTGAGATCAGCAAACAAATCTATGTCAGATGAATAAATGCTGTGGAGAAAAATAAAGGCAGGGGTGGGGGCGTGGAGTGGGATGGGCAGGGTGGTCCTTTATATAGTCAGGGTTGGCCTTTCTGGTAAGATTATGTTGGAACAGAGATGTCAGGCAATGAAGCATGAAACCTACAACTGCTCAGCAGTATCCAGAATAAAGTAACAGCATCATGTACAAAGGCCCAGTAGGTTAAAAAAATAAGACAAGTGTTTGAAAAGCAATGAAAGGAGAAAAATGAGAGTAGAATTTATTAGAATGGTAGCGCGGAACTGGATCTATCACACTGGGTGGTGAAGGCCATGGCAATCACATGGAAAATAAGATGTGCCTTATGTTTTAACAGATTGACCTGGGGCTGAGAGTGTAATACGTGGGAAAATTGTGGCGGCAGGAAGACTAGTTGCAGGGCACCGGATATAGTACAGGCATAAGAAGATAGTAGCATGACCAACATGATGGTAGAAGTGGTAATAAATGGTCAAATTCTGGATGTATTTTAGAGTAAGCCATGATAATTTTTACAATGGATTGGATGTGGAGTGCAAAAGAAAGAGGAATCATGGATGACAAGATGTAATGTTTGGGTATTAGAGCCAAGTAAATTTGATGTAGTTAAAATACTCTCCCAGCAAATTCCCAGTTTGGCATAAGTGTGAAGCTTGTTTGACTTATGACTAAAACAACACCTTCCATGGAGCACTGAAGGTGAAAAACTGGAATACATGTCTTCTAAATGACTCATTAAAACCTGCATTATTCCTGACATGAATCATTATGTTCATAAAGACATTTCTTTTAATTTATCATCTACAACCAGAAAAGGAAAAGGTAAAAAGAGCTAATTTTCTCAGTGACTTTTGTATCTGAAGGGAATAGATTTTTTAATACCAGAAAAATATTTATGACTTTTTCTTGCCATTAGTGTTTCTAATAATTTTTAAATATGCAGATATTTCAGACTCTTAACATTAATTATTAAAACAAAAACCTTCCTCACATGAGACAAAAGGTGGATATTTAGTAGAAAATTCCCCTGCTCCATTTCTTCCATCTTCAGAACTTAACTCCTACATTGTGGATCATATTTTTGCATTTTAAAGCAACTACCATTAACTACATAAATCATTCTGTTTGGGGTGTCTAATATAAAAATGTACTTGCACTCAGTGTTGAGATAAATAAAATGTATTTCCTAGTAACATAATTTAGTAACTTTTATTTAGTAGAAGCAATGTAACCTGGAAACCCACGGACCTAAATTAGAACATGCCCAAAAACTTGCTTTTTGGCCTGCCATATCCCCCTATCTTGTACCCATATAAATGCCAGACCCTAGGCTCCTGCAGCAGATGAGGAGACAGGCAGACAAATGGCAGAAGGGAGCAGTAGAGAAGGAGAGAAGGGATGGAGTACTTGAACACTGAGAGGAGTTTGGCTGGGGACAACTGGAGAGATCTGCTGGTGGATGGCCGAATTCCAGGGGATCATTTTCCCAATCTATCTCCCTTCTAATTCCCCATCCACCCCACTGAGAGCCACATCCACTACACAATAAAAACCCCACATTCATCCTTCAAGTCCATGTGTGACCTTATTCTTCTTGGACTCCAAACAAGAACCTGGGTGACAAGGGGGCACTGAGTGGTTAACACTTAAGCTGTCTGCGGGTGGCAGAGCTAAAGGAGCACCATAATACTGGGGCTTCAGGAGTTACAGGCACCCAACCCTAGACATTGCCGTGGGGCTGAAGCCCCAAAGTTCTCACCCCAGTTCCTGTATCTGCCTGTGTGTGCTCCCCCTCCCATAAGGGGTTTGAGCTTGCAGTGGCCCAAACAGAGAGCCACACCACTGTCACATGTCCTTAGAGGGTCAGGGAACACTGCTGTTTCAATAAGTGTAGTTCAAAATGTGTAGCATTCCTTAGGTTAGAATTTTTAAATTATTTTAACACTTCTCTCTTTGGCCCTTCTTGCCCTATTTCTAAAGGTGTGTCCTGTGGCACATGTTTGTCTTTTATTGTAAATCACATCAAATCCTTTTTGGATACAGACACTGTATGAGTAATAAATGAATGCAGAGGCATTAATTTTTACATATCTATTTGTACTTTGTATTCTTTGTTTTAACCTCCATTTAAGCTTTTATTGTAAAAAAAATTTAATGATTCCAAAATTTAAAGATGTTTATTTTTCTAGAAACTTTTCTAATGAAAATTAAGCACAAAACATTTCCCATACAAAAATAAAACTACAGCCCTGCCTACCTGTTGCAAGCTATGTTTTTACTTTAGCCCACAGGTTAATGCTTTTAATTTTAAAATGACTTACCTTCCCTGTAGTGCTATGAGAGACTTGCATTAGCTATTTATGTATGTATTAACTATTATAAAAGCATGGGATACAATGCAATGTCACTTATGAGGTAGCTAAACTTGGCAAGAGACTTTAAATTCTAGAAAGACTGCCTTCTAATGGAGGACAGGAGTCGGCTGAGGAATAGAGTTTTTTAACAACAAAAGAGCTTCTATCTGGGAGTTCCAATTTCAAAGAAGAGGAAAACTATTTTGAAGTTATTGGGAAAAAAACAAGGTTGTATATAAAAAGGTACATGTTGAGGAACTGCATCAATATTTGATTAATAAACAATAGGAAGATTAAGGTTTTTAACACACCCGCTCCAAATCTTTAAAATACTGCAAATAGAGGAAATAAAAGAAACTTCGACATAAGTTGATAGTTGTGGACTAGATTTTCAGGTAAATTGCAAAGTGAACTCAAAGAAGAGAATAAAAGCAAGTGCGCGCGCGCACACACACACACACACACACACACACACACACACACACACAACCTCTTTCTACCAGTGTGACTGACTGTGGCCAAGATTTCAAGGAAAAATATTAGAAATTCATTAAGATGTTGCTATAGTCTAAAAATAGCAGAGGAATCTCTGTAATATCCATGTTTTACCAATTGGCTGTGGGAGGGAGAGCTCCCATATATACTGTTACATTATCTTTGTCATTATAATTGATGCTTAATAATTTTCAACCCATCAAATGCATTCCTGATGGAAGAGAGACATTTATTTATCTCCATTTAAGATAATCATCACTTAGAATCCCTATCTCAAATTTCCTAACAGCTTAAATCACAATAGTGGAAAACAAACAAACAAACAAACATAGCACTTTACTGATTACTTTACTGACTGCCAAAAGAAGATAGGATCTCACATACCTGAGAGCAGTTCTGAGTGCCTGGTTAGTGACTTTAGATACTCTTTCCAAGAACCAGAGAGAAGACAGGTCATTATGCCCAGATTTTACTAGGTGACTAGGTCCCTTTTCCCTGGAATAGGTAAGGTTGACATTATCCAGAGATTCTGAGGGGCCAGGAAATAAAGAGATATTTATATTTCCCCTAAAATAATGTTCTAGAACTTTCGTGTGACTCATCATATTCTTCATGGAGTCAATTTCCTAATGAAAAGCATTACAGAAGATGTTCTTTTTTCTTACATTAATATTCATTTCACAATAAATTCCTCAAAACATGAAAGAATAATTTAAAACAACCATGTCATGCAGAGTCCTAATCCTGTATTAGGAAGTCTGTATAGGTCTCCAAAATTCTAATCACCTAAAAACTCCAGAAGATATAGTGAAATTAGGTCTCTGGGTCTACAGATTCATTTAAAAGGGAAATAACACCAGACAAAATACAAAATAAAATAAGTAAAACACATTATCATGAATATGTGGTAGTAAAACAGGTAACAAAAATATATTTTTGTAAAACACAAAATCAAAAACTGGCACAATAAAAAACAGAATACTTATACAAAAAACCACAACAGAAACAGAAAGTAAAATTATCAGAGAATTACACACTGAAAGTTATTTATGCTGAGTAACTATAAGCAATGAGTTTCTCCCCGTAAATCAATATGAAAAAATACAGTTTTCTATATAAAATGACAAAAAAAAGTTGCAGAGATATATCACATAATGCTTATATGTGTATGTATGTATATATACACACATGCTCACATGTTCTTAGAAAGAACAATCTGAAAAATTATACACCATATTGTTAAAAGTGGCTGCTTCTATCAACATCAGTCTTTCTATAATGATTTGGAAACAATTCCCAAACTAAAGCATGAGAAGGGGTAAAAAGAATGAGGAATGATACATTGTATGTTGGCATGTATAGTTCCTTCAAATACAGCAGTATAATTGAAGGTGGACACAGAAAAAGCCTTTAATAAGTGCATTTCTCATTGCTACATCTAGATAAAGAATAATGGACTGTCTCAGATTTTTCTAAGACATGCTTTCTAAGAGCAGTACAGGGACAACATGAGTCAATCCAGTAATGTCTTAAAAAGTGGATGCTGCAGAAACTGGAAATTGAGGCTGAGGCTGTACACAAACCACTTTCTTAAATTTATGTAATTTAAAATCTGACACGGAGATTCTATCAGTGTTCACGTAAAGGGGGTGGGGATCAAACTGGGGCACAATGAACTACCATTTAGTTGTAGCTCCAGAAATAAAATTCTCCTAACTCTGTGGGGTCGTGATTAGCATAAAGTGCATACATCATCTCTAGACAAAAACTAGGTGTTGATAGAACAATTCTTGCTCAAAACTGAAAAGTTTTTTAAAAAGGACAAAACCCCACAATAAACCAAAAGAAATCATGATAATGTGGATGTTTATTTAAAACAAAAATAAAAAGAGAAATGACCTATCATCATGAAGATTCATAGGAAGTTTTCCTTTCTTAACTTGGAGGTCTTGCAGGTTTACAGTAGGAACCTGTGGTACTTTTTGACCTCTACTTTTCTAGATTGAGTGCTTCCTGGAGGCAGAAAAAAATGTTTATCACATCTTTGTATCCTGAGCATTTTATCAATATGGAAACACACCTGTTCAACTACAGAGTTTTAAAATATTTTTCAAGAAAATGTTTTGAACCAAGAGTCTATATTCCTGAAAACAATAAAATCAGTCTCTCTCACTGTCTCAAACAGCTGATAAGCTGATGATGGGGGACATTGGTAGTTAGGTATAGAGATGTGTTAATATACTCAGGAACTAGAATTTTGAGTTATTATGAGCAGAGAAAATCAGTTATCCAATCCTTTTTTGCCAATAAGATGCTAAAAGTTTTTTGAAAGTACTATATAGAAAAACACACTGACTCCTCTTATAATCTATTTCCAATGTTATTTCAGATATTTAAGTCAATGACTCATTTGCAGAAAACTGTTGGCTTCCGTTCCAGAATCGCTGAATGGTTAACAGTACAGGTTCTAAATAGATATTACCTGAATTAAGGCACAGACTTTGGCATTTAAAAACTGGGCAAAAACTTAATCAAGTCAGCTTATCAATCAAGTCTCAGATTTCTTATCAGAAAAATGGGTTGCTGTGAGAATCAAATATGTGTTTAGTGCATACCTGGGGTGTAGACAGCCCTAAACATCTGCTGTATTGTCACATCTGCTTTGATTCTTTGCCTCATATAATTTTTCTGCTCAACTTGGGGCAAATAAATGAAACAGTTGAAATGTGTGCACTTATTTATTCTTCACTAATATTAAACCAGGTAATCTATATCTGTCATTAGCAAATAACATACACAAATCTATATATATATATAAATGTTTGTACAAAATTGAATGTTGATGATTTTACATTTGACAAACGTTGTTAGGTAAAAAACAAACTATTTTACTAAGTTAACATCTCTTTCAACTAGTTGTAAGTTGTAATACTGGCATATTTTACATGAGACTCTTAGAAAAGAAAAATGTTAAGTCACTTTATCAGGTTGAGGTGAAATAACGAAAACTCTAACATCCTGGAGAACAAGCAGTCAAACCATGTATTTCAAGACTAAAGAAATGTATTTACCCTAAAATCATCAGTATCAGCACCCCAACAAAGCAACTTTGCCATTTCTACTTCAAGTACACTGTAGCTTGATCAGACAAACACTTATCTAAGCAGTACTTGCTTTAGCAGATCCCTTTATACAAAAGCAAAACAAAATTCGTAGCCATTATTTACCTTGCACCCAGTTAAAGCCAAGAGATTTAAGATAAGGACATTTTCTAATCCCATATCCATACTTAACATCATCGACATTGCTGATACAAAACTCAGGGCAGGAAAAGAAGCTCAACCAGGGATTGTGAGTGGCAGAGAAATCAGTGGCTGATACACAAAAAACCAATAGAAAATGTGAGTTCTAGTGTAGATTAACAAAACCACTGCTCTAAAATGACTGTAGAAGAGTAAACGAAAACACAGTTCTTATTCAATGTCTCTATTTCTTTTATATACCTGAAAGCCATCGTCCTGATTATTTTGAGCAACGGAAACATTTTTAGCATACAAGATGGCATTAAAATAACACAATATCTATTTGTCAAAATAATAAAATATATTAGTTAAAATGGAATTGTGAAAGGTATTTTAAAAAATAGCTAAATCTCTTACGGGTTTTATAATAATCTAATAGAAAAGTAACATTTTAATAAATTACAACATTTTGTGTATGCTAAGTTGGATGGCAATATTAGATTACATCTTCTGCAACTCTGGTGTCAAAAATCTGATAGCAAATTTGATTCTCTGTTCCATTTGTGACATTGTATGACTTGATGAGGCATTCCAACCATGGATATGCATCTACAAAACCAAAAACAAAAATGTTATTTAACCATTAAAACAAAATAAACAACTCTGAAATAGGTATCTAAGCATACCACTGAGCTAGAAAAGTTGACATTTACTTTGGCTTGAAAAGTAAGTAAATGTCCCTTCCAAATTTAACATTATTCTCTTTCCCAAATACATACTAGATTCATGTTATTATTCTGGAGCAACTGTGACCAATTTGAATTTTTGCTAAAAATAGGTAACAGTGATTACATCTTGTGTTTCAAAATGGTTGGTATATACATTTAAAATCTAAAATAGTGGTTAAAATGGGTCTACTAGGCCATGTTTTTTTATATAAAGATTTACTTCTAGAAATCTATCCAAAATAACCCAAACAGATAACACAAATTAAAACTGACAACAAATACAAGTATTCAAGTTAAACTTTGTTATAGATCAGCAGAAATTCCTATCATTATGTAACTATTATAAGATGCAAAGATTGACCAGGGAAAGTAAAGCTTGATTAAAATTAACATATAAAGATAAACAGCTGCTAAATCTGCAGCTGATGAAATTTCCTACAATAAAAAGTTAAGTTGTTAAAAAAATCAAATTGTCTTAATATGACTTAGATTTGCAAGTTTCAACATAAGTACAAATATGGCCACAGAAGGAAAATTCAGTAGCAGCAGGTATAAGCAGTACAATTTGAAATGAGGAATATCTGGTTTATTAATCAAAATTTGTTTATATAGAAAACAAAGCTTATAAAAAATTAGTAAAACAAAAGCCTATAAGCTTTTTAATTTTACAAAATCTGAAACTAGTTAACACTAAATAAAAAAATTCATTATGGATTAAACTGGATAACCCTGGAATTTGTTATAGAAAACGTTTACTGCCAACAATTTATACTCTTGGTCTAATTTCATCTAAAATGCTTGTAGCATGACAACGTCACATGTGCCTGTAATCAAAGCTACCTCCCTTTCCTATATTTAAAAATATTTAAAAAATCTCTTCAATGCAGAAATGATTCATAACTATTTTATCCCTGTCACTGTCTTCATCAAAGTTGATCATACAGTAATCACTACTTAGTAATTCATTTGGAAGCCAAGCTTTCAGACTTCTCAAAGTCCACAGATTACATATATGCTATTGCTATCTCAAGTAAAAGTAAGTGTGGAATTCTTAAAATATTCTTGCCTACCAACTTTTATTCCTGGAGGACAAAACATATCCATGATCATATCCATACTTTTCTGAAGGTCATCATCCATTAGAACTTCTGATGCTGGAATCTGGAAGAATTTGTCCTTAAAAATATTTTATAAGAGAAGAAAAAAAGTAAATGATATCATCTGTAATGTTATTATTAACACAAACATATTTCAATATTGTCTAATTAAAAGATAATCTAGACGATTTTACTCTATCAAGATTGTAGAATTCATAAACTAGAATGCTGGTCTCAGCATTCTAGATTAGTAGATTAAAATGCTACCTAGAAGATTAAAATGCTAATTAGATTAAAATACTACTTTAATCTTAAAATAGCTTTGAGATATATATAATCAAGTACAGCTAGTGCTCGACTTACGACCACGGTCGGGACCGCAGACCGGTCGTAACACGATTTGGTAGTAAGCTGAGTAGGCTATATGTACAGTTGAAATGGTGCACGGGGAGATGGTAGTGCTGCCGGAAGCTGGTCCGCACTGTCGTACGCCCAGCTGGGCAACGTTTGCGCTGCCAGACGCGGAGCAGTCGTGGCTAGCGATTGTGGTCATAAAGTTGAATGGTTGTAAGTTGCATAGGTGGTAAGTCGATCAATACCTGTAAATTGCTCTGATTTAATAATAATGATGTGGTAATAATGATTTAAAAAGTGAGGCTATTCTCTTTCTGCATAGAAAAAATATCTTGTGCTAAGCTTAAATGAATATAACATATAGTATATATATATTTATTTAATTTTTATCTCCCCTACTAGGTTGTAAGATTCAAGAAGGAAGGAATTTTGCTTGCTTTGCTTCCATCACATAGGATAGTACCTAGCACACCGCAGGTGCTCATTAAATATTCAATAATTTAATAAAAGGTTAAATGAATTGTGTAGGTAGGAGAAAAATTCTCCTCTTAACTTTACCTCACATATTTTCCAATGCATGTAGTAAACATTTTAACTTTACCCTAAGAGAAGTATGGGCTTTGACCTTAGCTTGTGGTAGGTAATCTCTAAGCCCTTCCCATGTCACAGGTGATAGAAGTATTTTTGACTGGAAGCTTTGGTCACTGTTAATAGTTTAACAATATGATGTAGGGTAAGATATTCAGAGCATGTGGTATCAGCTTGATCTCAAGAGGGGCTGAAGACTGTGATCAGCCAATGGGCAGTAAACCATACCTATATGATGGAATCCACTAAAAACTTTTAGCTGAGCTTCCCTATTTGGCAATATATTACGTATATTGTTATACATTGTTGCAGGGAAAGTAACAGTCTGCAAGTCTCTGGGGAGGGGACAACCATAAGCTCCATGTCTGGGACTTTCCTGGACTCTGTCCTACACATCTCTCCCATTATCTGATTTTAATGTACATCCTTTCGCTGTAATAATCTGTAGCTGTCAGTATAGCAGGTTTCAGTGAATTCTATGTTTTGTGAATTATCAAAACTAAGAGTGGCCTTGGGGACTTCCAAAGCTGTAATTAGTGTTAGAAATGAGGAAGTTTTTGTAGACTGCCTCAAAACTTTATATAATAATATTTATCTCTCCTGTCAAAGTAACTTAATTTCCTCTAATATGAAATGTGGAGGTTGAAAAAGTATGATAAAATGTTGACTATAAATAATGCTTCCATAGTGTAGCCGTATCTCTGCATTTTGGCTAAGGTATAGAGAATGACTCTTTAAATCCCTGTTCTTTAATTTTTCATTATTCAAATAATAAGATTTACGGTGTCAAATAAAAAAGACACATACACAGATGATTCAAAATTTATGTGCTCATATTTTAACTTACATTTTTAAGTTGCTTTAAGTCCTTTTAGGAATAAAGCAGGTATAAATAAATGTATTCAATTTTTTAAATATTAAAAAAATTTAAATTTTTAAAATATTTTAAATTAAAAATATCTTTACTACCTCTGATACTTACAGAATCCATGAGATAGGCTTCTAATACACCTGTTCCATCATCAAGAGTAAATGTCATAACAAACACATATTGGAGTGGTACAACACCCAATACTAGTGAAGGAAAAAAAGATCAAATCATGAGTCTGCTATTCCTTATTATAAAGGTAAAATTAAAATTGTCTTATGATAGTATAGACCTGTAAATTTTATATACTGAAATAACTCAAGATATTATCTCCAGGTAGATAGATAGTGTCAGAATTGAATTGGAGAACACCAGCTAGTGTCTGCTGTAGGATTGCTTGTTTGGTGTGTGGGTGAAAATCCTTATGCATTTGGTCACATAAGTCTTCTGTCCTGATTGCTGTGATGCCAAAGCAGAGGACAGTTTGTGTTTTTTAACTCCACAGACACTCAACCTGTAATTAAGCTCATTTAGCAGGTTTATTTTGGAATATTTCACTATATCCACATAGGGAGAATGTCTTATGATAAGCATTTTTTTTTTTTTTTTTGAGACGGAGTCTTGCTCTGCTGCCAGATTGGAGTGCAGTGGCGTGATCTCGGCTCACTGCAACCTCCGTCTCCCGGGTTCAAGCGATTCCCCTGCCTCAGCCTTCTGAGTAGCTGGGACTACAGGCGCATGCCATGCCATCAGGTCTGGCTTTTTTTTTTTTTTTTTTTTTTTTTGTATTTTAGTAGGGATGGTGTTTCACCATGTTGGCCAAGATGGTCTAGATCTCCTGACATAATCCACCTGCCTCGGGCTCCCAAAGTGCTGGTATTACAGGCATGAGCCACCGTGCCGGCCAACCTGTTTTGATTAAATATTAATATAATGTATATTTAAAATGAGTTGACAGCCTCACGCCTGTATTCCCAGCATTTTGGGAGGTCGAGGTGGCAGAGCACCTGAGGTCAGGAGTTCAAGACCAGCCTGCCCAACATGATGAATCCCCATCTCTGCTAAAAGAGAAAAAAAAAATTAGCTAGGCATGGTAGCACACATCTGTAATTCCAGCTCCTCAGGAAGCTGACGCATGAGAATCGCGTGAACCCAAGAGGTAGAGGTTGCAGTGAGATGAGATTGCACCACTGCACTCCAGTCTGGGCGACAGAGTAAGACTCCATCTCAAAAAAAAAAAAAAAAAAAAAAAAAAAGAGTTGATAACCTCCATAGAAACCACAAAATGTGATTCATGAAATTTAACTCATTGCATGTTAGTATTATGAAAGATAAAATACAGAATGTTCTAAAAAATAACATGCAGTTAAACATCATTTTAGCATGTCTCTCTATTATAAGCTAGGGGAATAATTTACACTTTTAAAAAGAGATATCATCTGGTTGAATGGTCAAGAATGTCAGAATCTGAGATTTAACAATTTGGTAAGATGAGGAAGAAAGAAGAAATCAGATACTGGTAACACGAAAATTTACAGGTTAAGATAAATATCTTCTTATTTGAAAATGGAATATACTCAATTTATAGAATGTTATATATTAGCTTCTATCTATGGAACCCATATTTAAACAGGAGGACTAATTAAGAGTGCAAGTAAGAATAAATTAGGACATACAGACATGAACTAGGGCATAAAACAGACATTAATACAGGGGAACTGATTTTTAGGCTTCTAAAGGTCTCCATAGGTTAAAACTGTGAACTAAAATCAAGAAAAATAAACTTAGTACCTACCCCAAGGAACCATAAAAACAAAGAAATTACATTCAGAATAGAATGAGGAGACCAAGTTCAAGGAGTTCATGTGACAGGAACCTAGGATTTCACTAGACCACAAATAAAACATGAGACAGCTGTATTAAAAAGGAAAGAAGACAAAACCAAGTGTACAAATAAATAGCTATACAATGCCATTTCAGGCCAGTAGAAGTTGAGTGTCCAGTTTTAGGTAATAATAATTTTCACTTTATTCTGAATCGGCCAAACCACATCTGCAGCACAATGGCCAGCTCTAAATGCCAAATTTTGAGAAGAGCACTGGTTAAGTGGAATGCTTCCTGATGAGGAAAAACAAAATAGTAAAGCATGGGGGAAAGTACAAAGACAGTGATGGTGCCTGCTTGAAGAAATGCAGACTAAAGGAAGGCTTGGTAGATATCTTTAAATTTGCAGTCTGTTTACAGAAGAAGGAATAGGTATACAAAGGAATAGGTATATTTTCAGGTATGCTGAAATGTAAGTAGGTGAAATAATCTTGTATATAAACATTCAAAATTGCAGGGCATGGAAATTTAGCTAACCTTCTGCCACAGAAGAAGGAATCCACGATGTCTTATCAACCAAGGAATTCAGATTTTGTATGGCTCTCAAATTAGAACATTGTTTACATCTGAAATTTATAAAAGAAAAAACCATATAAATATTTTAAAATAATTTAGCTTGTATAGCTATTTACAGCTCAAATATGTGTAGTTTTAAAATATAAATTATTAAATAGAAGAGTACTGCATCCCCTATATTGTAATGTGCTTGCTTGTTTCAGAAAAGAATTATGAAAGAGTAAGTTTATTACATAAAGGCAATAAAAAGACAGTGGAAGATTCAGAATAAACAACTCTAAATTGAGAATAGGGTGCTGGGTTCCAGGTCCAAATCATTAATTAATTTTGCTCTCAATTTCTTTATTTGTTAAAATGAAAAGTTGAAGAAAACGCTCATTTCTATTCTTTGATTCTATAAGCAATATCTTTCTTTTTTTTTCTCTCTCTTTTTTTTGAGACAGGGTCTCACTCTATCACCCAGGCTGGAGTGGTACAGTGGCACAATCTTGAGTCTCTGCCTCCCAGGCTCAAGTGAGCCTCCCCCTTCAGCCTCCCAAGTAGCTGGAACCACAGTTGTGCCTAGCTAATTTTTATAATTTTGTAGAGACAAGGTCTTGCCACAATGCCCAGGCTGGTCTCAAACTCCTGAGCTCAAGCCATCTGTCCGCCTTGGCCTTCCAAAGTACTGGAGTTACAGGCGTGAGTCAACATGCCTGGCCGCTGTAAGTAATATCTTAATAAATTCAAAGTCTTAATAAATATGGCCAATAGAGAAAAATTACTAAAGCAGTTAGAACATACAAGATTCTAGATAATATTTTTAGTAAGCATATATCCAGAGGTTTGTATTTTATGATGTCTAATATCATAGCTATCTTTTGAAATGTATATAAATTGAAGACTATACAATATACTAAAGTCGTGCATTATTTAGTATAGGGATTTTGCTTTACTTGATACTAACATGAGTAATATATTTTTTATTATGCATCATCATAATGTTTATGAGATGTTGATAAGAAAATATACTTGAAAAGATATACTTGAATAAAAATAAAAGTTGAAAAGGTCCATACACATTTGTTTTCATTTGCATTTTGGGAAAACAAGAGGGTTACCAGATTACATCTTATCGTCTTTTCTAATAAAAGATGTCAATTTAAGGAAAAAATATTATTGCCTAAGAAAAAGACTATGATATTAATTAGCATTAGAAATTAATAAAGCAAGTATAGTATAAAAATTAAAAATTAAGGATAGTAAGTCAAAATTAAATAGAGAATTACTTACTTCCAAAAGCACTAAAAGGGGAAACAGAAAAAATCAGGAACATAAACTAAATATATCAATAATTTAAGAATACATTTTAAACTCAACTATTAAAACTAAAATTCAGCCATAAACTTCTATTTATGAGTGACATATGAAATAGAATGCCAGAAACTTGAAAGCAAATGGATGAGAATAAGCTATAAAGCAATTACCTAACAAAAATTTTTAAAAAGCTTATAAAACACAAGAAACCTTATAAAGTTAAAAAGGCATCCATACTAGAAGTATGGATGAATCTAACAAGAGATTAGTATCTCTAAAGAAACCTTACAACCAATTACATGTATGCTTGCTCAAAAACAAACCAAGAAAGAAATCACTGACCTCACAGAAAAAGAGGAAAAAGATGTGAACATGGAATTCACACAGTAAGAAACCTATGTAGCTAATAAACATGGGGCTGCTTAAACACACTAGACATCTAGGAAATACAAACAAAAACATCACTGATAGCATCTGATGCTCACTGGCCTAACAAAAGCACAAGTTAGACTAATACCAAGTATAAGACAGAAATAGATTAACACTAAGTGTTGGAGTGAACTTGGTGGAAACTAAAATTTTTATACATTACTGATGGGACCATAAATTGTTAGAACCATGGGAAGAACAATTGGGTATTTTTCTCCTAAAGCAAAACTTATGTATACCTTATAATCCAGTAATTCTAATTCCAGGTAAACACCTTAGTAGTAACTTTCAAACATTTTTGTTAAGGGCTCACAGTAAGAAATTCATTTAATAACATATCTTAGTAATACAAACATACACACACAACTGAAATGAAAGTGTTATGGAACAACACTGACCCTTACTATGTAAAATGTTCTCTATTATCCATTCCCTCTCATTCTATTTCTTACTACAACCACATCATATGATCAAAAAAAAAACTTGGTCATGACCCACTCAACTCATTTTATGAGAAGGGAAATACACAAGAAACATAAAATGTGACTTCATTCAGTCACATTTTATAAATGAAACAAAAAATAACACATATCCACCATTAACTGGTAAATAGCCAAAAAATTCTGATATTTCATAAAATACTCCACAGACATTAAAATAAATAACCTAAATGTACATGCATCAATATGGGTAAATCTTGAATATAATAATAATGAATGTAAAAAAGCAAGCTGCAAAAGGGTTGGCATAATACGAAACAGTTTATATAAATTTACAAAACAAAAAACATGCTATACTGCTTAAGAGTTCACACATATATTATAACGAAGGCATAAAAACATTGATGAGAAGGATTTAATCCAAGTTGGGAAAAGTAGCTGTCTCTGAGAAAAAAGCGTTAGAGAAGGGATTGGTATGGAGTTACCTTACTTCTCTGAAACATTTAATTTCTTAAAGTCTGGAGGCTGAGGCAGGCGGATTGCTTGAACTCCGGAGTTCAAGACAGCCTGGGCAACATGGCAAAACCACATCTTTACAAAAAATACAAAAATTAGACAGGTGTGGTGGTGGTGTGCACCTGTAGTCCCAGCTAGTTGGGAGGCTGAGGTGGGAGGACTGCTTGAGCCCAGGAGATCAAGGCTACAGTGAGCTGAAATCATGCCACTGCAGCCTGGGTGTCAGAGTGAGACCGACTCCAAAAAANAAAAAAAAAAAAAAAAAAAAGCGGTGAGGAGGAGATCTGGAATAATGATAAAATGTTAACATTTGTTAAATCTAAATGGTGGTTATGTAATTGTTGTGATGTTACTTTTCATATTTTTCTGTAAGTTAAAATTATTTTATAACCTAAAAATAAAAAGAAGAATCAATTAAAAGATATACTGGCTTTTGATGATGAAGCTCAAGTAATAAAAAAATGTAAAAGTGTCTTAAAATATGGAGTGTGAACAGCATTTGTTTTAGTTTTGAAGCAACTAGTAAAAAACAAGTCCAGAGCTTTGGCCAGGCATGGTAGTTCACGCCTATAATTGCAGCACTTTGGGAGGCCAAGGCGGCCAAAGTGGATCACTTGAGGTCAGGAGGTCGAGACCAGCTAGGCCAACATGATGAAACCATGTCTCTACTGAAAATGCAAAAAAAAAAAAAATCAGCTGGGCATTTGGTGTGTGCCTATAGTCCCAGCTACTTGAGGGGCTGAGATAGGAGAATTGCTTGAACCCGGGTGGCAGAGGCTGCAGTGAGCCACAATCATGCCACTGTACTCCGGCCTGAGCAATAGAGCAATATTCCATCACAAAGAAAAAAAAAGTCGAGAGCCTTAAGGTAATTTTATTGAGACTTCTAGTAAATGAAGAAGTTATATTACAGAGTTTAAAATGAGTATTTCCTTTCCTGGTTTAGACTTGTCATGGTGCCCAATACTGGGAAGGCAAAATAGGGAGAAGGGAGAAAGAGCAAGAGCAAGTGATCGAGGATGAGCATGCAGAAAGAAAAAGCTCAATTAGTGACTTACTATACAAGAAAAATAGAATTTTATGAGTTTTTATTTTTTAATTATTTTAATTAAAAATTTTATTTTCAAAAAAACTGACTCTCAGATCACGAGTTTAATGAGAGAGATCACTAGACACTGAGCATATAACAGTAAAAACAGCTATAACCCAGGGATTTAAGTCAGTGGCACACAGTTTCACTTTATGGCTAGAATTCTAGGATTTGTTGACAGAACACAAACAATGCCTAACAATGACTTTACTATACAATTAAGAAGGTATCATGGTTACAGTATAATATTTTTCAACGAGTATATAATTTTTTAATCAGGATTTACAAATTATGACAATGACTAATAATTGCCACAAATTTAGAAGTTGGAAAAGAGGAATAGTATGACAAAACATACATTATAATCCAAGGTTTCTCAAATCCGAACATGCCCAGGGTGATTGTTTCATCAAGCAATAGAGGAGATTTTATCCCTATCCCCTCCTTCTAAATTTAGAAATCTGTTTTTCAGCTTCTAATGTATTCTTTTATATTCCAATTTTCAGTGGCAGCAAATTTGTAATTTAGTGGCTCAGAGATTCTGAAATTCAGTCACTTAATTTTCACTAGGTTTGCAGCTCTGATTTTTTTCTCTGTAACTGGTATATAAATCCTCACTGTGAAAGAAAACAAGTGAGTACCAGCCTCTGACTGTGGAATAAAAAGAAGGCAGCTCTATGCCTCACACATTGTGTGTACTCTCTCTATATGCTTATCAAAAGAACAGATATACGTCAGAAAAAGCTAGTACATCTAAGTTGATACACTAAAAGTTTCTGTTGAACATATAGTAACCAATGAAATAAACTAATAAAATTTACTCTTAAACAGTTTTTAATTCCAAAAATTTTCTGAGTTGAAAACATACCCATAGTGATGTACTGTTCCTTGTATAAAAAATGGTGCTGAAAGGTCCAAGAGTTCCAAGTCTTCGTAGCCAGATCTCACAGGAATTACACTATTAAACTTGTTTGAGAGTTTGCAAATTTCACTGAGTGTACCTCCTGTTAAGAGAATAAACCCTTCCGGTAGTGCAAATGAAATGTAGAAAAAGCACAGTCCTATTAAATAACATGTGAGGTATAATAAAAGACTAAAGAATTGACAGAAAAAAGACAATGAATGTATGTGAAAAATATTAATTTGTAAACTTACAATCCTGTACATTGAAAATAATCAATGGATAAAAATGCTGAGACTTAGGTAAAACAGAAAGCGTGTGAAATTTTAACCATCTTTCTAAATTTAAACAAATTACTCTTTATGCCAGGAATACTTTTGGTTCAAATAACCAGAAGGGAATATAAGTTAAGAGCCAAGGTATAATCAGATTCTAATAAACTTTCTATATACTAATTAATATCTGGACAAATTTAGTTTTGAGTTTAAAATAAATCTCAATTTTCAGGTCAATATTTCATTTAAATATAGATATGAGTAGTTCATGTTATATGAATTCACATATAAAATTTGTTCATTTTTCCTGGGAAAATTATCACACTTAATCCTATGGCAGAGTAAGCATTCAAATGACCACACTGGCTGAGAAGTATTGCCCAATGGCATGCCATTATTAGAAGGCAGTGTCCTTTTTACTTAGTCAACAATGTTTCCTCTCTCCAGGCAAAAGAATAGGATTTAAAAAATACCTCTGTGTTTCCTAAAATTTGGGTAGAATTTGTAATGTCAACATTCAATTATAAGGGAGAAGCACTTCTGGCATAGCAGAGTGAGGACATCCAAAGACACACTTGTCTAAAACAGCAATAAGAGTACTGGCAAAAACTGTAAAACCTTTTTTAGAACTCTGGAAATTACCAGAGGCCTTCAATGATCCAAGGCCTGTTGAAGGAGTGTTCCAGGAAAATGGCTGAATTTTTGTAAGAGCAGTAAGCTCTGTGGCATTTTAACTTGCCCTGTTCCCATACTCTTTCCCCCAAGGCCATTGTTATTGGAAGCCACAGTTCTGCTATATCATACTGCAGTCAGATAGAAACCCTCATTATGCCAGATTAAAACCTCAAAACAATATTCCCAAAGCATGCTACTTAAATGCTTCACAGCACAAAAGCTAGTCTATCTTCCGGAGATGGATACCTAGTCTTGCTAAAGAGGCTCCTGCCTACTGTTCAAAACTGCAATAGGTGACCGACCATTCACTAACTCTTTTCTCTATGAGTCCCTCTCCAGAAATGCTATTTCAAAGAAACCGGTGAGATTTCATCTAGTCATTCACACTGACCACACCAGTGTGGCTCTGGCACATAAGCTGGACAACCTTGGTCAAGTTACTTAAACTCTGGTATATCAGTTTCCCCATTTGTAAAACTGAGAATAATGTTACTCTGTAAGATCATTATAAAGATTAAATGAGTTAGTAATTGTAAAGCACATAAAGCCATGAGTGGCTACTGGTATCAATATTTTTATGATTTCCTCTTAATAAAAAGTCCATGAAAGGAAACACTTTTGTTGTGTTTGCTACATTACCACTAATGCCTAAATCAGTGTCTGGCACACAGTAGGCATTCAATAAACATGTTTTGAACAAATGAATGAGTACAAAAAAAGACATTCATCTATGTGAATACTAGGTTTCTAAAGGTTTGTATCTGGAGCCGTCTTAAGAGAGAACAATTTATTTGCAATCAGTAGACCTATTTTAACATGGACTATGGAGACAGAAAGGCCTAAGTTTAAATTTTTTTTCTGACTTTTACTAGGTCTTTAACTTTGAGTTCTTCACCATTTTCTCTTGGTCTGTTTCCTCATCTGTTTAAAAAGGGGATATATCTAGCTTACAGAGGATCTGTTATGAGAGTTAAAGATAAAATAGTAAACTAGGTAGTAAAGTGCCTGACACATAGTCTATTTAGTAAATTATAGGTATTAACAACAAATACTATGATAAAATGATTCAGTTACATTATAGTTCCATACCAATTATGTTTCAGAGGAAGTTAAATATCATGTAGTTTAAAATACAGTGTTAATAATAAATATTATAAACAATTCTATACCCACAAGTTTGACACCTTAGATGAATCCATTTCTTGAAAGACATAACCTATCAAAACTTACACAAGGAGAAACGGATAATCTGAATAGGACTATATCTATAGAGAAATTAAAACAATAATAATAATCTTGAAAAAAATCACCACGCTCAGATCGTTTCAATAGAGAAGTCTACCCAAACACTGAAATGATAGCAATTCTCTACTATGTATTCCAGGAAATGGAAGTAGAGGGAACGTTTCCTAACTCTTATGAGGCCAGTAATATTATAATATATAACCAAATACACTACAAGAATGAAAACTTACAGATCAATTTCTCTTATAAACACACATACAAAAATACTCAAATAATATTTAAATATTAAATCAAAAAAGAAAATAATTATTCATCATGACTAAATGAGGTTTAGGTATGCAAGGCAGGTTAAACACCCCAAAATCAATTAATATCATTTATCACATTAATAGGCTAAAGAAGAAAAATTGTATAATCACATTAATAGATGTAATAGAAAAGGCATTTGATAAAATTCAACATCATTAATAATAAAAATTCTCAGCAAACTAAGAATATTGGGAAAATTCTTCAACTTGATAAAGAACATCATAAAATAGTGACAGCTAAAATTACATTTAATGGTGATACTTTCCACCTAAGATTGAGATCAAAGCAAGAACATTCCCTCTCATTGCTTCTATTCAACATTGTACTGGAAGCCCTACCTAATGCAGTAAGAGAAGAAAAGGAAATAAAAGGTATACATATTAGGAAGGAAGAAATAAGCTGCCTTTGTTTAGAGGAAATCACAACAAAAAATTATGAAATAATAAGCAATTACAGCAATGGTACAGGATACAAAGTTAATAAAAAAAATCAATTGCTTGCCTATATATAAGCAACAAACAATTAGAGTTTGAATTTAACATAAAATAATCATCACCAAAAAAGAAACTACTTAGGTATAAAGCTAAAAAAATGTGATCTATATTTTGTTGGATTTATTTATATGAGGAAAGCTATAAAATCCTAGAGAGATCCAAGAAGATCTACATAGAGAGATAGTCCATGTTCACTGTCAATAACATCAAGATGTTAGTTCTCCCTCTCCACTCTGACTTACAGATTTATGGCAATCTTAATAAGAATCCCAGCAAGTTATTTTTGGATATTGACAAGCTGATTATAAAGTTTACGTGGAAATGCAAAAGTTTCACAATAGCCAACACAATACTGAAGAAAAAGAAGAAAGTTGGAGGACCAACACTACATAATTTCAAGAATTACTATATAGCTTTAGAAATAAAGATGGTGTGATATTGGCAAAATAACATATAAATAGATTAAAACAGAATAGAGAACAAAGAAACAAATTCACATGAATAAACTGGTTTGACAAAGAAGTAAAGGTAATTCAATGGAGTTAAAAAGTAACCATTTGTTACTTTTTAACAAATGGTACTGGAAAACTGGACATCTGCATGAGAAAGAAATCTGGACACAGATCTTACACCTTTTACAAAAATTAACTGAAAATGCATTACAGATCTAAACATAAAATGCAAAACTGGAAAACTTCTAGAAGATAACAAAGAAGAAAAGCTAAACATTCTGGAAAAGGCAAAACTATAAAGATAGTAAAAAGATCAGTGGTTGCCAGAGGTTTGGAGAAGGGGTAGAAGGATGAATAGATAGAGCACAGAGGATTTACAGGGCAGTGAAACTGTTTTCTATGAGACTCTGATGGTGGGTACATGGTATTCTGCACTTGTCAAAGCATAAATAACTGTACAACACAACGAGTGAACCCTAATGCAAACTATGGTCACAATAAAATAGTGTCAACTGCATTAACTTGACATGAATATCAGTGAGTGCTGCTGCAGGTCCTTAAAGTCTAAGAATGACTTTGGTTTACTTTGGTTTATATAGTTTACTTTGGTTCATCTCTAAGTCCAGGTCAGTTTTTGATTTTGTTATTTCCTAACAAGAACAGTGTTATACTGCAGTAAGATCCTAGCCCTTGGCTCAGGCTATAATACTTAAAAACATAAAAACAAAAAGAGCTCACATTCTTATATTCCTTTTACATTTCAAAGTGCTTTTACATACATTCTAATTTTTTGTCTTTTTTTCAAATAAGGCATTTTTTAAAAAGCAGTTTAAGGTTCACAGCAAAATTAAGCAAAAGGTACAGTTTCCTTACGTCATTTACCCACTTTATTATCATTCAACTATCCCCTTACTTCCCCATTCTCAACATCTTGCACCAGAGTGGTAAATTGTCAATTGAGAAACCTATTTTAACAAACCATTATCAAAGTCCACAGTTTATATTAGCATTCACTCTTGGTGTTGCAGGCTATATGTTTCGTTCTTAAGATTTCATTTTTTTTTCTTCTTTTTAAGGAGCAGTTTTAGGTTCACAGCAAAATTAAGAGGAAGGTATAGAGATTTTCCATATCTCCTGCTACCACACATGCTAGCCTCCTCCAGTATCAACATCCTCCACCATAGCAGTACATTTGTTTTGTTTGTTTGTTTGTTTATTTTATTGCATTTTAGGTTTTGGGGTACATGTGAAGGACATGAAAGATTGTTGCATAGGTACACACGTGGCAGCGTGATTTGCTGCCTTCCTCCCCATCACCCATATTTGGCATTTCTCCCCATGCTATCACTCCCCAACTCCCTACCCCCCACTGTCCCACCCCTATTTCCCCCCAACAGGCCCCAGTGTGTAGTGCTCCCTTCCCTGTGTCCATATGTTCTCATTGTTCAACACCCGCCTATGAGTGAGAACATGTGGTGTTTGATCTTCTGCTCTTCTGTCAGTTTGCTGAGAATGATGGTTTCCAGGTTCATCCATGTCCCTACAAAGGACACAAACTCATCGTTTTTGATGACTGCATAATATTCCATGGTGTATATGTGCCACATTTTCCCTGTCTAGTCTATCATCAGTTGGCATTTGGGTTGGTTCCAGGTCTTTGCTATTGTAAACAGTGCTGCAATGAACATTCATGTGCACGTGTCTTTACAGTAGAACGATTTATAATCCTTTGGATATATACTCAGTAACGGGATTGCTGGGTCAAATGGAATTTCTATTTCTAGGTCCTTGAGGAATCGCCACACTGTCTTCCACAATGGTTGAACTAATTATACTCCCACCAACAGTGTAAAAGTGTTCCTATTTCTCCACATCCTCTCCAGCATCTGTTGTCTCTAGATTTTTTAATGATCGCCATTCTAACTGGCGTGAGATGGTATCTCAATGTAGTTTTGATTTGTATTTCTCTGATGACCAGTGGTGATGAGCATTTTTTCATATGTTTGTTGGCCTCATGTATGTCTTCTTTTGTAAAGTATCTGTTCATATCCTATGCCCACTTTTGAATGGGCTTGTTTTTTCCTTGTAAATCTGTTTTAGTTCTTTGTAAATTCTGGATATCAGCCCTTTGTCAAGTGGTACATTTGTTAAAAATGAACCTATACTGACATATAATCACCCAAAGCTATAATTTACATAGGATTCCCTCATTTATTAAAAATAAAACTATATATTACTCTAATGCAAATTAAAGAAGGTATTTTTCCTTTATTACAAAAGGTTACAACGAAAGAAAATACAACAAAACAAAATTTTCCTTAAGGAAAATAAAGAAACTTTAAATTTGCCATGAGAAAAAATTTACAGTACATATTTTAGAAAAATATTAGATAAAAATTAGATGAAAATGAAAAGAAAATGAAAAAACAAACATGACAAATTTCATTTATAGCTTATCAAGTTATCTTGCTTCCATGGTCTCTTTCTTGATTTAGATACAGTAGATGATTTTCACCCTATTTTTATGAAACAATAGTGACATCCAGAGGCCAAGAAAACAGCAACAGTACATAACCAATCAGCCTCTTTATCATTACTTAACTAGATAATCAGCTCA
This sequence comes from Cebus imitator, assembly GCF_001604975.1. Taxonomy (NCBI): domain Eukaryota; kingdom Metazoa; phylum Chordata; class Mammalia; order Primates; family Cebidae; genus Cebus; species Cebus imitator. The sequence goes on along the minus strand of NW_016107951.1, from coordinate 746,044 downwards.
GCCATGACAAAATTGAATGCAAACAAACAATATAGTTAAATGTAAACACTTGAATCTAATGTACAATTTCAAAGGTAATTAAGATAAATGTATGTGCGTGTGTATATATATTTGAATCTAGTTAACATATATATTCAATTTTGTAAAATTTAAATATTATTTTTACTTTATACATACTAGGTAGCCTATAAAGTATATTAAACAATAATTAATTAGGAAAATTATGCAAAAGCAGTATTCTAACAGAACAGTGACTTAAGTATCTTACCTTCTATCAAAAGTAGACATTCATTTGAAAGTGGGAGAATACCATTATTTTTCACAAAATGAACTGCTACTTTTCGTCCTTTTTGATCTTTAGTGGTCCAGATTTTCGAATCATATAATGATGTATTTTGTAACTTGACATCTGGAGTTTTAGTTGCACCATCTTGCAAAATTATATCCAACTCGCCCTCATGTGGAACTTCTTGCCTAAAATCATTGACAATGAAATGACAGAAATCAATTTTGGTATGAGCTTGAAAACTTCAATTTTAACATGTTACTTAATTAAAAAGTATCATTCTTACATGCAGATGAATCAGTTACTTTTTCTTAAATTATGTAAATTATGGAGCTAATTCACTTTGCAGAATAAATAACTTTTATTCAATAGATAAATATTTGATATTTTGTGTGTAAGCATATCCAAATCATAATTACATTAACTGCTAGCAATTTTCATGCCTGGTTTTGTGATACAAAATTACTTATAATTATTCCTAGCACTGTTTTTTTCTCCTCTGTAAGGAATGCTAAATTTCCCAGTAGGAGAAAAAAAATGCAGTGGCCCCCTGTCTTCACTCCAGTTAAATATCCACTGACCACACTTAGGGAAAAGAGTAATTCTAACCTAACACTATTTTCAATTCTGTTTATAATTAATAATTTTAAGAAGTCACATGGTTAAGTATTATGTAGTAGAAATGACAGAATTTGGAAACAAAAGGTTTATGGCTTTATTCTGGTTCTGTTGCCAACTGTGTAACTTTAGATAGTTTCTGTTAATTTCTGAGATAATGTCCTTATTTGTTTAAAAAATGATCACACAGAATGGTTTTATTTTACAAAGCTATATTTTATGATACTCAATGAGCCAAAATTTGACAATACTTGAAGAATTATCTAAAATCCTTATATATATATTTTAATCCCAAAGCTCAAATGGGTAAAGATGGTTCCTTCACTTTTTATTTAAGATTTTATAATAAAAAAATCTCCTCAAACAGTATTATACCCAAATTTTGGAGGGGAAAATATATGTATATTAATGAACACAGATAGTCACAATTTATAAGCATACAAATATATGGCTATGTACATATATACTTATACATTGTAGCACATTTTAGTGAAAACTCAATTTATGGCATTCAAATAATATATCAATTATCTACATTTTCCAAAACAGCATTTTCGATATTCAGAGGAAAGGTAGGTAAATTGCAACAAAAAGATAAGCTTTTCAAAATGATTTTCAGAATATGTCTTGAGTTGATTTTCTAGCAAAAGGATTACAAAACCATTATATACATTTATTATATATTTATATCACTTAATTAGAAATTTCATGTAATTACAAACCTTTTCAAAAATTTCAGTTAATAAACGTTTATATTTAGGAAGATACTTTTGCAACAAATGAGCCTGCCCAAATACATTCATTTATTATTTCTCATTTGCTTTTATCAGAATGACTAAGCTGAATTTAGATCTAAAAATAGCACCCACTTTTATTACTATCAAAGAATTTATTCTCTAAGAATTTAGTATTTTACCTAAAAACATTACCATTCTTTGAAAATATAATACATATATTCACAATTTACTTATTCCTAAGACACAAAATTATACATATGTGCACACATATACACAAATAATATGAACACTTCTGTTTTATTATGGAAAATACTCACAGTAAATGACATTTAGGGCAATGAAGTTTAACAGACTGAAATAGTCTTCTGGGCTTATATGACCTCAATTTTGCTCGGATGCGATACTGTTGAGGAGCTTTCTGTTTCAAAATGGCACATAGTGGTGTCCTCTCCAAATACTGATGATCTGTAAGTACTGTAAAGAATTTTTATATTAAATCATAATAAGAATATTTATAACATGCATCATCCTGAACCAAATATGTACTATAAAATCTAATTAAGCTCTATTGTCAACTCCATGAAAGCAAGGGTTATGTCTTTATTCCCGGATGTACACTCAAGGTCCACTATCACAGTGCCAGGCACATAGTAAGTGCTCAACAAATGTATACTAATAAATGCTGGATTATCTGGGGAAGAAATAATTGCTTAGTAAGTGTTCAAAAAAGCATTTTTATATGGGACTAATGGAAATCTGGCTAACAGAAAAAAAAAAGCAAGGTTTATTAGCTAAGAAAATAATATACTAGGCAACAGTTTAAGTTCTAACTGGTGTCTGACACAATTAGACACTGAAGTTCTAATTAGTGTCTATAAGAAAACACATTGGCCCAATATTATATGCAGGCTCTTTGATGTTTCAAATTAGTTACTTTTTATTGAACCATCATTTATAAAATCAGATTGTTAAGAACAGGAAGGGACATTAAGGGTGATCCGTCATGGGAGTGGTGTAGTAGTGGAGAAGAAGTCTGGGAAGCTGGAAGGAGGGAGTGCAGGAGAAGGAAGAGGAAAAGGAAGAGGAAGTTGCGTCAAACTGGGGAAAAAAAAGCTAGACAAAAGCACTGGGAGCAATTGCCTGGGAAACAGGTACAAAAGGTCTCCTCAGCTACTTGTGGAAAGAAGGTCTGGGATTGTAGTGATCAGTTTTTACTGGGGAAAGTATAAAATTGCTGGTGACTCTTAGCTTAAGGCAACAGCTTGCTATACATTCTAGCTTAACAGTTTTGTGTGTTTTAGAAAATAGAAATGATATACAAATCTTATTAACTTCATTGGTGAAAACAATTCCTTTCAGTACCGAGCTTTAAGCCAATGAAATTCTTGCAGAATTAGTTTTCCTTCAAGGAGCAAATGGCCAAGAGTTTACAGTGGAACATTTTATTGCGGTGGCGATTGTTTTTAAAAAACCATTGGCAGACCTGATCAATTTAGTGTAAATTGCTATACAGTGATAACAACAATTGCTTCAAACTCATATTTTAACCGGAAATTTTTAAATATTCATTTTAAAATGCTTTCAAACTTAAGGAAAATTGCATTAACAATACAAAGACCTTCTGTAAAATCTTCACCAAGATCTACCAATTGTTAACATTTTTGCACATTTATCATTGTCTTTGGGTCTGTTTTTATCTCTGTCTCTCACCACAAAAACATTATTGAATCATCTAACTACCAAACATTATGCCTCCTTTCCTTTAAATTCTCCAGTATGTATTTCACAAGAAGACATTTTATTGACATAATTACAGGGCAGTTTTCAACATTAGAATATTTAACTGATTTATAACTATAATCAAATTAATAAACATTACTCAAATTTCTCCAATTGTCCTCAAAATGTTCTTCTTAGCATTCATTTTACTTTCAAGTGTAAGATCCAATCCTGGACCATGTATTACACTTAATTCTCATGTCTCTTTAGACTTCTTTAATGTAAAACAGATCCTTAGCTTTTCTTTGTCTTTCATGACACTGATATATTTGAAGAGTACAGTCCATTTATTCTGTAGAATAAACACCAATTTGGGTGTGTCTGGTTCTTCCTCAGGCTCAGATTTAGCTTATGCATTTTTGGCAGGAATAATGGACAAGTGGTACTGTGTGCTTCTCAGTGTATCACATTGAGAGGCATACAAAGTGAATGTTACTATTAATGTGAGCCTAACTTTACTTAGCTGGTAAAGGCAGTGTCCAATCACTTCTCTACTAAAAACTTACTGTTTCCCCCTTGTATTTAACAAAAATATACTAGAGAAAATATAAATATCTCATTTTTCTTCAAATATCCTGATAGTTTAGAATCCACAGATTCACAACTATCTCAACAATTACTATAATGGGTACAAAATGGAGATTTTTTTTCTAAGTTCATTATCCCTTTTATATTTGTTATTCTACTTTAAGAAAGATATTTTCACTTAACTCCATATATTTTCTTTATCTTTTGTTAATTATCATCAACATGGGCTCATGCATTCCTACCTTATTCAATTAGTACTAACATTATTTATTTTGATGCTCAGATGTTCCCAGGTTAGATATATTCTATCATAAGCCATTTGACAAGTTTCATTAACTGAGAACCTCCTTACTTTCTAGTACTACAAAGTTACTCCATACTAATCTTGTAATTCCCCTGTTCTAGTTCTGAAATCTGCTGTTTCATGAAGAAGCCCTGATTCCTTTGAGAGAGAGATATTATTTATAACCCAAGATCTGTGCACTAGGTGCGCTTAGTGCAACTAGAGTGCTGCTGCGTCTATGCCCTTTCATGGAGAGAGAGAGAGAGGGTATATATGAATACATATTCACACAGATATGCAGGTACACACACCCCTACAATACAAAGGAATGTGTATGTGTGTGAATATATGTGTATCATACATACACATAGCTACATCTATTTCTGTATTTATCTATAAAATCATGAGTACATAATGGCACCTCCAATTACAATACAGCATTACAAGCTTTTATCAAGCCTTCTCACATTCATATTTGTACTTCTTTCTGCAATGTGAGAAATTAAATTTTTTACAATAGCACATTTAATATATTTGTGTTTAAAATATTTTTCTGAAAAATTTTTTAAAATCTTAGCTGATGTTACAGAAGGAGAGTATTTGATAGACACACTATCATTACTAAAATTAAATTAAAATTTTGAGGCATATTGTAAGGAGCTTCTTTATGGTACACTGCTAAATGCATAGTGTGACAGGATAACTCTTCACCTAATAGCTTAAGTCATGCAACTCTAACAGAGATACATGACTTAAAATACATCACGTATTTAATGTTTAAAACATATATCTGTTTTATGGACAATGTAGAAGAAGAAAGTTAAATATGGACATGCTTTAGCTTTCAAGGATATGTGTTCTACTATTAGAAAGAAATGGATTAGTTGGGAAATACAGAAGCAGACTTTATTATGCTCATTACTGTGCCCGTATCTCAAAAAGGATGCACAATCTTACTTGTAGCAGATAGCTGTTGACATCTTTCCACCTCGTATAATGATACTGATCCAGAGCCTATAAAAAGGAAAAGGCAAAAGAATTAAGTCCATTACAATTTCAATGTAGAACTGAAAACTATGCAACATTGCTGAGACGAATTGAAAAAAATATAAATAAATGGTGAGATATGCCACATTCACGATTTAGAAGACTCAATATTGTTATCAATTCTCTCCAAATTAATCTGTAGATTCAGCATAATCCTTCAAAAATAGAGGCTAGGGCGGGCATAGTGGCTCATGTCTGTAATCCTACCACTTTAGAAGGCTAGAGTGGGTGGATCACTTGTGGTCAGGAGTTCGAGACCAGGCTGGCCAACCTGGTGAAACATCTTCTCTACTATAAATGCAAAAATTAGCCAGGTGTGGTGCACAAGCTTCTAATCTCAGCCACTCAGGAAGCTGAGGCACGAGAATCGCCTGAACCCAGGAGGCAGAGGCTGCAATGAGCTGAGATTGTGCCACTGGACTCCAGCCTGGGCAAAAGAGCAAGACTCTACCTCAAAACAACAACAAACAAACAAACAAATAGCAGAGGCTTTATTGTGGAAATTCAAAAACAGATTCTATCACTTATGTGGAAGTGCAGAAAATCTAGAATATTAAATAACATTTTATAAAAGAAGAACAAAATTGGAGGACAACGTACATGACTCCGAGACTTACTACAAAGTTACAGTAATTTAAGACAACATGGCACTAGCATGAGGATTGACAAATAAATCAACTGAATTAAATTAAACAGAGAGCCTGGGAACAAGCCCACATTTTCACTGTCTTGATTTTTGACTAAAGCAACACTGCAATTCAAGGAGAATGCAAATGGTGCTGCAAAAACTCGAAATTTAGTATGGGGAAAAATGCATACTTCACACTATACTAGTAAGTATTGAATGGAAAGCCTAGACATAAGCCCACATTTATACTCCCTTGATTTTTGATAAAGATACTAAAGCCATCTAACAGAAAAAGGAAACAAATGATGCCACAACTAGAAATTCCTAAAGAAAAAATGTCTACCTCATATCCTGTGGCTAGGTATTAAAAATGAAACAAACTAGTGATACATGCAACAATGTGAATAAATCTCAAAAACTTTAGTATGTACATAAAGAGTACATATGATTGAATTTTTTCAAAATTCTAGAACAGCAAATCTACATGTTTATGTATTAGCCAAAACACATGGAGTGCTACATGAAATGGTTAAGTTGTCCATTTCACTGCAAGTAATTTTACCTCAAAAATAAAAAAAGAACTCTAAATAACTACAAAATTCTAGCTAATTATGTTCATATTAAGGTGTTTGGAAAGTGTACTTATGTCTGCAACTTACCTTGAAATGTGTAAAAAATATAAATTAATGAATGAAAAGAGGCATACAGGCCAGGTGCGGTGGCTCACATCTGTAATCTCAGGACTTTGGGAGGCCAAGTTGGAAGGATCACCTGAGGTCAGGAGTTCGAGACCAGCCTGGCCAACATGGTGAAATCCCATCTCTGCTAAAAATACAAAAATTAGCTGGGTATGGTGGCAAGCACCTGCAATCCTAACTATTGGGAAGCTGAGGCAGGAGAATCACTTGAACTTAGGAGGTGGAGGTTGCAGGGAGCCAAGATGGTGTCATTGCACTCTGGCCTAGGGGACAGAGTGAGACTCCATCTCCAAAAAAAAAAAAAAAAAAAAAAAAAAGGCATATAGAAATAAATACACAAGTGACAAAGCAAACAGAGTAAAGTATTTATTGGAGAATCTAGGTGGTAGGTATTTGATTATTCAAAGTACAATTGTTTTAACTGTACCATGTATGAAAATTTTTATTATGTTGAAAAAATACAGTGTAGAAGAAATAAAAGGGGAGATGAAAAAAATATTAAACTATGCAATTTAATAGAAGGACCCAATGAACATCACAAAATAGGATTTTACTCTAACAGGAAAGCAAAAGTAGTAGTCATAGCAATAAGGTTACAAAATGTTTTCTAAAAAGAATTTAAGACTTTAAAAATCTATATTTTATAAATACTTTAGCTTAGATTCTACTATATATGAAAATATATTACATTTTTATAATTTATATTATAGGGCATCACACACAAACATATGCATGACTAGTCAGTCCCTTATCCTCAATATTGCTAATAAATAGTATTAAAAATCCAAGTCAAGAGGACTTGAATGTACAATTTCAATACATCTAATGTAGTAACTAATATTGGCCATTACAACATGAGATGGAAACAATGGCAGAAACCATAAAAGTAGTCAAATAAGAAACTGTGTAAAACACACATGGCTGCCCACAAACTGACAAAAATATATTTCAACAGAAAAGCAGATAAAGGGTAAAGGGCAGACAATCTGAGGAAGAAGGAATTAAAAACATTCATGAAAATACAATAAGATTTTCAAGTTTCCAAGTAGTCAGGAAAATTAAGTTAGAAAACGCCTTTTACCTGCGGAATTGTTAAAAATTATAGTGTTAACTTCCCATACCATGAAGATGTGAAGAAAGTACATTCTTCTGTGCTGCTATTTGGATATAAATTCTTATGACCTTTGGTAAATAATCTGGCAGCATCTATTAAAAGATGTGCGTACCCTTAGATACATGAACCTCACTTTTAGGAGTTTATTCTGGAGAATTAAAAACATGGAAGTACATATAGTCAAGGATGTTTATTAAAGTACTATTTGTAAGAGCAAAAAACTGGTCACGATCTCAAGGTCTATTAAATGAAAAATGTAAAAAAGTGTACTATTATTATGATGGAACTATAATGAATTTGAGTCATATGAATTAGCCCAGAAAAAAGGGTCTATGACATACTGTTGAAGAAAGCAATTATTTATTATAGTGTGATTTCATTTTGGTAAAAATTTAAGAAAAAGGCCAGAGTCATATTGTTTATATATATGTTTGTATAAAGATGAAGCGACTGAAGAAATCACACTAAAGTGTTAATCTTACCTCAGGGAGAGGGAATAAGGGCACAGTGAAAGCTATTCGACTAGATATTATAACATATATTACTGTGCACTTTAAAAATAATGAAAGAGTCATTTTAAAAGGAGAAAGAGATTGTAAAAAGTATAATTACAAATTATACTGTCTCCAAATGATCATCAATTGAACTAAATCAGTTTCCTAATGGTAGTTCAAGTAATCATACACCAGGCTAAAATGTTATCACCAGGGTGCTAGCAGTTTAAAATATGGAGAGTTTTAAAACGGAATTAGGAAAATAAATGTAAAATATATACAAGAAGTCAAATAGCCTGCATTTGGATCTGTCTTGCTTTGTCATCGGTTAACAGCTAAGTAACTGTGGACAAATTATATGATATCCATCCATCAAAGCCTCAGTTTCCCATTGTAAAAGAGAGAGAGAATAATTCATCTCATAGGAGTGCTGTTAGAATTAAAATAATAATGCATGCAGGCACTTAAGTGTCTACCAAGAAATGCATGTTAATTTTCATGCTTAACATTATTGGGATGTTAAGAGAATAAATCATTTTAAGAATCTCATAAAATGATTTTTTGGATCATAGAAGGGTAGAAGTTCGGTTGTTAAAAAAAACAAAACAAAAAACAGAGAAAAGTGACCTAGGTTCTAGTTCCCAAAATGCAGAAATAGAAAGTAAGACAGGCCAGGCGTGATGGCTCATGCCTGTAATCCCAGAATTTTGTGAGGCCAAGGCAGAAGGACTGCTTGAGACCAGGAGACCAGGAGGTAGAAAACAGCCTGAGCAACTTATAGTGGGATCCTGTTTCTACCAAAATAAATAAATAAATAAAAGATTAAAAAAAAAATAGCCAGGTGTGTTGGCATGTGCAGGACTATAAGTCCCTGCTACTCAGGAGGCTGAGGTGAGAGGATATCGCTTGAGCACAGGTGTTTGAAGCTGCAATGAGCTATGATCATGCCATTGCATTCTAGCCTGGTTACTAGAGCAAGAGCCTGTCTCTTAAACAAACAAAAACCCAGAAATTAACACTAAGTGGTAAAGAAAAAAATAATACACATTGAGGCTTTCAAGTGCAGATTTGATGAGCCACCTATTCAGGTAGACAATATTATAAGGATACATTCCACTGTTTGTTAATATTTTGTAATTAGATGACTGATTAATTCAATAAAGACTAGGAACTATGTATACATCTAACATATGTATGAGCAAAAAGTACTTGGGCTATGTGAAATAAGTGGCAAAAACAATCTTTGTTCCCTTTAAAAACTTATAAGCAAAATAGTTGTCTATGAAATCAATACAGATTTTCTTGTGCATATGCACACACGGTATGTATATATCCTAATCAAATAATCACTACCATCCAGTTTGAAAATGTAATTATATAATTTAGGAAGAAACCATGTTTACTTTTTGGCACAGGACACAGACAAAGATTTTAGTATGTTCCTCTACTATGTGAAATTTTTATTAAGGGAGACAACGAGAAGGCATTAAAAATAATTATGTTGATAAAACTAATTTATTTATTTTATTTAGCAGGAACTAAACTGTCAATGTTAAAGATTGTCCTTACTTGGAAAGCTGTCGTCAGGTTCTGATTGACAGATGAAATCTGAATGCTGATTGGCTGTCAAATTTGCAGATTCTAAATCCCTATAATTGAAAGAATAGAATTTCAAATTGCATAAAACAAAGTCAATATAGTAAATTTAGCTCTACCCATAAAATCCAGAAATTCACTGAAATTGTATATAAAATTTTGTGTGTATATGCATTCTTCAGTTAAGGGACTACTGCTTTTACCAGATTATCTGAGGGTTCTGAGGCCCCTCAAAATTAAAAAGTTGAGTGTAGAAAGATACAAATGGAACAGCAGAATGATGAAATACTGTAAACAAAAATAAACTGGGAATTTAACAAATGGCATTCTGAGTCTTAACAATCTCACTCTAGATTCAAGAAGCTAAATACTATGTTGCTATTTATAGCAATATTAAAATCAGTAAAATTGATATAAAAGTAATAAAACAGAAGCTAGAGTCACACTGATTTCAATGAATTGAAATTTAGACAAAAGTTATTTAAATTTACTGAACAGTATGTTTTCTCTTTGAAGATATGCAGGTTTTTAAAATTTCTAGTATATTGACCAAAATGCTTCTGCACACAATACTTGCTAGGAACACTGAGGGAAAAAGAGAACTAAATATATAGCAGGTTTAAGATACTATTTACTTCTTGGCACATGTAAGTTTTAAAAATGTTTTCAAAAGGTTTAAAATAAAGTGGCACACCAAAACATGTGTTATCTATTTAATTGGTGGCAATTCAGAAATATACATACATACACACACACACATTATGAGAGAATTAAATATTTTTGGAATCTTAGATATGTATCAAATTTTCCTAACTTTGGCTAAGGTCTAGTTTTCACTGTATATTGCTGTACTTGGACAGTGTGGCAAATGATACAAGAGAAGCATGACTGTAAAAGCCAGAATTTAACTGTTAGAAAACTTCAACTATAACCCTGGCTCTGCAACTACTTAGCTATACGAACCTATAATCAGTTGATTTGTTTCATTTGCCTCATCTACTTAAAAACATGGAGAATGGCACAAAAGGCTATAAGGATCAAACAGGAACCTATCAGAACCCCCAGGAACAATATGCTCTTAGAAATCAGCTTAATGAATACCTTATTCACATTTTCTAAATATTTACATTAAAACCTTACTTTTTCAGTTGCTCCACATCAGAGTTACTTTCTGGCAAGACCCTGATTCCCCGACCATAACTGGTACCTCCATGAAGATGAAACTCTAAACTTAACATTGTCTGATTCTCTGAATTCATTGATTGAAGTTTGGTATGAAGGCTATAGATTCTAAGAAAGCTTCCAACCTAAAAATAGATGATTTGTTATTTAGAAAGCAGGGGAAAATTAAAATATTTCTGATATTTAAAACTTTAATAACTAATATGGGGCAACGACCAACAACAACCAGGGCACCGACCAATCAGAAAATATACTAAAGTATCTGCAAAGTATGCTATACCACTGTGGCTGAATGTCAGCTGCATGGACACTAGATCAAAACTAAGCATATGGACATGTGCATGCATACGCATGTGCGCACACACGTACATATACACACACATTCAATTCTAATAGATTTTTCCATTTTGAAAAAAAAATTCTGTCTTTGCATCAATAAAATACAATGGTTAAGAAATCCATTACCTAAATGGAATTCAAGCCCTCTATTTGACTAAGGTTTCTGAAAATGTCTTGCTTTAACTAGTTTAAGGATTAATTAAATATGATCCCTAAGATACTGTCATTACAAGAATACTAAGAAGAAATTTTAGTGTGGTACCATCTAAAAATAATAAACATCTTCCATCTTACAACTTATCTGGAAAGAAAACTTTTGCATTTGTGCCTGCACCACCATAGTGTGAAACACTCTGTGACTTCAAACATGATTTAACTATAGTTTTGAATTAAATGTTCCATAATTAATCTCAGATGTTTTGCTAAACGTAGCCTACAAATGTCTTTAATTATAGACCACTGAGATTTTTCTTATAATGGAGATTTCATATGAAAGAGATGCAGAATGCTATTCAGAGATATTGACATCTATCTAAAAGCAGCAGCTAGATCACCTAAATCACATTTATATTTATGAAGAAGGATTTAGAAACAAAAGGAGTTACAAACAAGGAAATTTAATTCATTTGTATAAAAACAGCACTCCTGACTACTGGGTGACTGACTATAGGGATACCACTCTTTCTACCTAAAAGTTCAGGATTAAGTAACAGACATCTTACGTAACAGAAAAGCTATATAGGTTAAGAATTCTTTATCTGAAATACTTGAAACTAGAAGTGCTTCAGATTTCAGAGGTTTTTGGATTTTGGAATATCTACATATACATAATGAGATATCTTAGGGATGAGACCCAAGTCCAAAAATAAAATTCATTTATGTTTCATATTACACATTACACACATAACCTGAAGGTAATTTTCTACAATATTTACAATATTTTTGTGCATGAAACAAAGTTTCTGTACACTGAATAATCAGAAAGCAAAAAGATCACTATCTCATATTGGCATTCAAAAGGTTTGCATTTTGGAGACTTCTGGACTTTCAGATTACGGAGGCTCAATCCTATCAGGGGAAACACACTAAAAAAAGATGAATATTAAATGAACTTTCCAATTCTGCTTATTGTAGGATATCAGTAAAGGAGGTAAGGAGAAAACCCACAGTCTCGGGTGCTACTTGTTCATTCCCAAAGATCTTTTTTCTCATTGAATCATGGGTTTTATGAGGAGGAGATAAGATAAAGCCTTTTCTTCTTTGACCTTTTTCACTTACATCTATGTCATAGCCAGGAGTAGTATAAAGAAAGTTAAAGAAGAAAAGCACAAAAAGAAAAAGAAAAAATTCATTTTCCTCATAGTCTTCAAAGTGAGACAGTGGAAAAAATATAAAAATTTCTAGTTTTATCTCATTCTTTTTGACTGGATTATTTCGTGATTCTTTTAAAATATGTGTGCATATATATGCATATATATTAGTATAGCACATGTATATATGATCTACAAAAGATTGGAAAGAAGGCCTAACACATGGACAAAGATATATCTTCATATACTAAAAGCTTTGATATTATAAAAATGGTAATTTCCTCCAAATTAAACTTTACATTCTATGCAATTCAATCAAAATCCCCAGAAGCTTTAATGGAATCTGAAAACCAAATCCAAAAACAAAAGAGAATAGTCAAATTCAATTCTGAAGAATATGAGATGGGGGCTTTACCCTATCAAAAAGTACATAAAGAAAAAGGATAATAAACATAGGTGTACATATAAACCCACATGTGGAGACACAGAGAGAGGGATGTGGGGAGCAAAAAAAAAAAAAAAAAAAAAAATGAGAACAGGCAGAGCACAAAGAAGGTTTGATGTGTAGGGTTTTATTTCCTAAAATGTAAAAGTGTTTGAAATAAATGTGGCAGAACATTTAAAAATAAGGTGAACATATGGGTGTTTATTATACTATCTTCTCTACTACTGTATTTTTAAATATAACAAAATTTCTAGGCCAAGATATAAGTCATTCACATAAAGATAAGTTGTTATTATCAAAAATTCCTTATGGAGGCAGCATTGTATTTTTTTAAAAGCTTGACTAAAAATGCTACGAAATATGCCAGGTGTTCTACTATAAAACATAAGTATTGGTTAATCTTATCAGTATTAAGATTCTGAAAACACAAATGAAGAATCATAACTAAAAAATTATAAAAACAATTTAAAAAACTATTATAGAAGTCTATTTCTATACCGAAACACTAATAAAAAAAAAAAGCAAAGTAAATATGGCTGGTAAGAAATGACTATCCCTTTAGAAATAATCAAATTATTCCTCATAAACTGTCAAGAATTTTTCTTTAGGTTTGCTATTTTTAATTCCCTGAATATGTCTCAAAATAGCCAATCAAATCACAGTTTTTGGTCAAGTAAAGGTCAAAACTTAATTATGACCATGCATATTTTGTAATTAACAATTGTTTCTGGTTAAGAGTTGGGATTTAGAAAGGAAAACTTTAGTTTCTAGACAAAAGGTTTGAAATGTCAGTTTATGTGACTGAGTCTGTGTAAAATGTTCAAGGGAATAATGTAACATACTTAAAAAACAAGATACACAAAATAGTTAAGGGCAATTCAGGCTCTAAAATGTATTGTTTGTAGATGTTGATTATATTCTATAATTGCATTATACTATCCTCTTTATTAAAATAAAAACACATTTTCTTCCTGCTCCTACACAGCAAAAGTCTTTTGAATTGGTTCCAGATATTTTGATAGAAAAATGCAATTTTAAACAGTTGTCTTGAAAGTATCAAGAAGAATTCATTTATATCAATGTCATGTGAGTGAAGTTTCTAAATTAACAAGAAATGTTACACAGGTTGTCAGAAAACAAATAAATGTAATGTCAATGTATATTAAATAAAAATCTAAAGTCATATTACAGAGAAAAATCCTTTTCATTTTTATATTGCATTGCAGACAAATAATGTAATGCTATATCTTTACAGAAAACACAGTACCATACATTTTCTTAATTATGTGTGCTCATATCACCCTCTAGTGAGCAAAATAAAGCAGACCATAAAAAAGGAGAAAAGAATTTGAAAAAAAAAAAAAAAAACATGGCACTCACTGATTCATTCATTCAGCAGCAGCTACAATTTGCTTCATTCTTACTATAGGGAAAGCACTGTGATAGGTGCTGTTTAGGACTAAGACAAGAAAAGAAGGAAAAGCGGGGAAACAGAAAGACCTATGGAAGCAGTATAGGGAAAGAAAAGAGAATTAAATGGTGAAGGTAGGTATGCAGAGTGTGGAACTAAGGTGAATCTAAAATGTAAATTCATTTTATTTATGAAAGAACTCTTTCTATGAAAAAACCTTCAGAACTGGACTTAGTATATTTACTTTTGAAATAAATGAATCAATGTGGATAGTATCTTTCAGGGAAATAATGTCAAAAAAAAATCTTCAACAGTCAGTGTTTTCTGATATGTCACTGATGTACTGATGTATGTGCACACGTACACACTTATAGAGGACAAAAAAGTGCAGTCAGTATCTTCCTGGACCTTGGATTTAATCTAATTTATTGATTTGAGTTGGGTGAACTTATTTGTTTTGTTGTTGTTTTGTTTTTTTTAAAATTTTTATTCTTTTTTCTGCAACCCAGAACAGTGTTGATAGTGAACTTATTTGTAATACAATATACAATGGATATATTTGTTCCTCCATGGCCACTGATTTATAAAGGGAAATTGGGCATTCAGTGAAAAGGGAAATTCAGATCTTTACTCTTATTGTCTTCTTTTAACTTCCTATAAGTAGGCTAGAAGATATTTGTGATGTAGATCACTTCCATTTAATGCTTTAAAGGATTAGCTCTGGAAGGAGACATGATGGGTTTAAACACTGGCTTCATCCTGATAGGAACAGAGGGTGGGGGAATTCTCAGAAGAAGAGGGCAGGTTCCCAGCAAGGACCCTGCCCTCAAGCTGAAAAGCCTCATATCACAGCCCAAAGTGAGAACTTGCATCCATGTTTTCCTGCTCGAATGTTGCCTTTTCCAAAACCACCCATGGCCCACCCCACATGCCATCCTGTGCCCATAAAAACCCAAGGCTGAGCCAGCAGAGAGAAGAGAGGCAGCTGACCATCAGAGACTACAGCTGGATGTCAGAGAAAAGCAGCTTGATTTCAGAGGGACAGCTTGATGGTGTAACTTGGGAGAAGAACCTGGCCAGAGATGATTGGATTTCAGGGGAAGACTACCTTCCTGCTCCATCCCCTTTTCAGCTCCCCTTCCTGCTGGGAGTCACTTTTATCAGTAATAAAATCCCCTGCATTTACCATCTTCAATTTATGCTTAAGACCGCATACTCCTGGATGCTGGACAAGAGCTCGGGTGCCACAACTGTGGGTGCGAAAGCCTGTCACAACAACCCTCCACTGAGCTATTAACACTTAAGGTGTCCATGGACAGCAGAGTTAAGAGTACTGCAACACTACCTCTGGGGCTTCAGGGGTCACAGATACTCTCTCAGATGCTGCTGCAGGGCCGGTACGGACTTTGCTTCTGTCCAGGCCCAAAAGCCCTTGCCCCAGTTCCTGCACCTGCTCACCTGTGTGTTCCCCTTCCCGCAAGGGGTAGGGCACAGGGGGTCTGAGTGAGTGCAGTTCGCCCTTGCCAGCACTGAAGTGGCAGGCTGGTTCCAGCGCCTGTGCATTCCAGTTCCTGCCTTCGAAGGGGTTTGGGAAATATCCTGCTTCAATCCAACTAGCTGTGGAATCTTGAATCATTGGTTTAACCTCTGAGTGCCTCACTTCACATTTGTAGAACAAGATGACTATCATCACCTATCTTATGAAGGTGCCTAGCAAAGGTTACTCATGCATATGAAGTGCCTAGCAAAGGTTACTCTTATTATTTACTGTATTATTTATCATACCATTGTTTACTACAAAAAGTACTTTCAAATAGAAGATACAATAGAGAAAAAATATTCCCTACGATTTTTGTTAATAGTTAAATACTGCCATATCTAAACTGTGTACCTCACTGTATTTCAAAAGACAGTATGCAAATTCTATAAAGTACACAGTATACACACACACCCAATTTATCATATTAGAGGTGATTTAACAATGTCTTTAACTAATGAGCAAGAAGTTACAAGCTATATTCTATCAAACCAGTTTACCAAGCTTAACATTAATAATATTTTATCTATCCTGTCATTCTAAAGCAGTATTATTTCACACAATACATTTTTTTTTTTTTACTATTTTCATGGAAGAGTTATGTATAGCTTAGCTTTAAGATATTTAAGAAAAATTATTTTAAAAAATGTTCTAACCCATTAGATTTATCTTTTAAAATTTAATGTGACATACATTTTACAACTTAAAAAGCAAAAAAAAAAAATAATAATAATTTCTAAGCTGTAAATATCACCTATAAATGTAACCATATATAAAAAACTTACATGGGCAAAAATCACTACAATTTATAAAAACATAAAATAACATTTTTTTCTATTCAACATCACCTTCAGAAATTTTGCCACTTGAACATGGTTATCGTAGACTAAAATATCTACTGTCAGATTTTGTAGCCGATGGATGTGGCTTAAATCACCTTCAAGAACAAGGTCTTGTATTAAGACTCTCCAAGATGGAAATGGTGTCCTGGTGCCATCCCATACCTGCCATAAGAGAGTACAGTAGTTTTATCATCCTTTTGAAAAAATATTGGTGCTAAAAACAGTTTTTTTCCTGTTAATAGTACTTAAAAGTAATTCAATGTATGCCTCTTAATATTGACACTATTTTAAATATGACATTATTTTCTGATTGTAAAGAACTACATATGAGCTATGGGTAATATGGAAAATGTAGAAAAATGTAAAGAAGAAAACGAGTCACACCACCGTAAGCCCAGACTAAATATTCTTGAGTCAAGTGCTTTACATAATAAAAACAAACCAAAATAGTCTCGAAATACATTCCTATTTATTAAAATGTTTGTATATAAATATAACTAGCAAAATTACAAATGCTCTAAAAATTGTAAAAATACTATATTTGACATTAATCAAATTATTTCTATGAGATTCAGTTTCATTCTTAAGATAGTTGTAAAGCATTATTCTGATGTTTCCATACAAATAAGTAAATGCTGCAAATTTGAATAACTAGCTTAATATGATGATTTTCAGGTTCGGATTATGCTTTTTGTTCTCCAAACTACATTACAGATAAGACATACAAACTACCAACCAACTCTGGCTATAAATGATGTCTGATTATTTATTAAAAAATGAAAACATAAAACAAATACTCAAAAGATAAGGTGGCACCAACAGACATTAAAACAAACAAAATATATACACTTAGAGAAAATTCAACTTGAGAGTATTGCTAAGAAAAATAATTTATTAATATTAACAGAATAGAGAAAAATGTAGAATGATGTTAGGTCAACAAATTTAGTAAATTATGCTTTTAATGCAAACCATTGGCGTATCATGGCTACTCAGAAATTTAAATGAATGCACTGTGGTTACTAAAAAAGTACCAATATTTGATATTGTGCCGAGTTTTAGATGGAAAATGATTGTACTGTTTTGTATGTGGCCAGAGAGTATTTCGAGTAGTATCTAGTTCCTCTGTTTTTTTTTTTTTTAAATTAAAAATTAT